>NW_007252292.1:116294-149242 GCF_000164805.1 Carlito syrichta | reverse complement strand
TTCCGCTCAGCCTTCCGAGTAACTAGAATTACAGACGCGCACTACCATGCCCGGCTAATTTTTTTGGTTTTATTGTAGAGATGAGGTCTCGCCTGCCCAGGCGGGTCTCGAACCCGCGAGCTCAGGCAATCCACTCACTTCAACTTCCCGAAGTTGTGGGATTACAGCCTGAGCCATCGAGCCCAGCTTCAAAGTTACATTTTAAAAGCCACAGTTTAAAACACACACACACACACACACACACACGTAGCCAGTGGCTAATGTATTATATAGCAATGCTCAACGGGATTAAAATCTAGTGCATTAAATGATTTCAGTACAATACAATATGGACAAGATACTGAAGCTTGAAATGGAAAGCGATAACTTGAGCGATGCTACCCCACTCCTATTTGGAAGAGTCAAGATTTGAATCTAAATACAATCACACATCACTTAATGATAAGGATATGTTCTGAGAAACATGTCCTTAAGCAATTTTGTCATGTTATGAATATCATGAATTGCATTTACACAAGCCTATATGGTATCGCTTACTACATACCTAAGCTATAAGGTATGGTCCATTTTTCCTAGGCTATAAGTTTGCATAGCATGTTACTGTACAGAAACCTGCAGGGAATTATAACACAATGGTGTTTGCATAACTAGACATATCTGAACATAGAAAAGGTATAGAAAAAATATAGTATGAAATATTTTTTAATGGTACACCTGTATAGATCACTTACCAGGACTGGAGCTTGCAGGACTGGAAGTTGCTTTGGGTGAATCGGTAGTGAGTGGTGAGTGGACATTATTGTACACTATTGTCGACTTCATATACATTGCATATTTAAGCTACATTAAATTTATAAAAATATTTTTTTCTTCAATAATGAATAAACCTCAGCTTGCTGTGACTATTTTACTTTATAAACGTATTATCTTTTAAAACTTTGTGACTCCTTGTAGTAACTTTTAATTTGAAACATCCATTATACAGTTGTACAAATTTTTTTCTTCATATCTATATTTTTTTCTCTTTCCTATTTTTATTTATTTATTTTACTTTTAAAAAGTTTTTTAAAAAGTGAATACACAAACACACACATTCAACCAGGCCTACACAAGATCCAAATCATCACTGTCTTCCACCTCCACATCTGGTACTACTGGAGGGTCATCAGAGGTAAATAGCACACATGGAGCTGCTGTCTCCTGTGACAACAATGCCTTCTTCTGCAATACCTCTTGAAGAAACGGCTTGAGGCTATTTTACAGCTAATCTTTGTTCATGGGTAGAAAGAGTCCACTCTAAAATATTGATTAAAAGTGTAGTATAGCAAATACATAAGCCAGTAACATAGTCATTTATTATTATTACCAGGTATTAAGCATGATGCATAAATGTATGTGCTATACTTTCATGTGATTGGCAGCATAATAATGGCTTTTTTACACAAGCGTTGCCACAAACATGTAAGTAATATGCGCTCTTCAACATTTCAATAGCAATGACATCACTAGGTCAAAGGAATTTTTCCGCTCCATTATAATCTTATAGGACTATGTCATATATGTGATCTGTCATTGACCCACAATGGCATTATGCAGCAGATGCTTTACACCTATTCTTTCTTTTCTTTTCTTTCCTTCTTGTTACTTTTTCTTCTGTAAAAGATCAAAGGAGGTGAAGAAAGTTCAAAGAAATCTTCACAGAGGAAAAGAAAATTGATCTTTTGTTACCTCTGATTAATTGGCCTACCCTTACCATGTCCATATGCTGCAGCTTTCCTGAGGAAGTTTGGTTTTACACTAGTTATTCCAGCATCATAGTAATGGTCTCCATCACACTCTCAATAGTGTCCTGGTTTGGATGATAAATTATATGCTCTTTCTAGCCACTGAAGATGTCAAATTTATTGCATAAAATATCTTTTAAAAAATAAGTAGGGTAGGATGAAATATGGTCTCAAATGTCTTGGCTAAAGTTTCTACTAGAAGTTATAAAACATTGAAAAGTACAAAATTAATTGTATTTATTGAATGATAAATTGTAACACTGTTTGAAGTTGATGACTATTAAAACTATTTGAGTGGTTAAGTTTTGTCAGGTTCTCTTTAGTGATGTCAGTTAAGTGTCTTTCATTAATTATTATATGCCTCACTTTTCCTGTAAATAACTTATTAACCACCCACTTCTTTTCTGACTGATTAAATGGTAAAAATGTTGAGAAAAACAACATGAATGACATAAATGCTAAGAATCATTTGAAATGTAAAAATATATTTAATGGAGTGATTCTGTTTATGACTCCTACAAACATAGTTAAGAATATATATAGCAGTAATATCAATAATTAACTAGAATTGGTAGAAAGCTTTCATTTTCTTAATTTTTGTCCTGTAGTCTGTTTGTCAGGAGCTTAATACAGGAAAGGCTGTAGATCAAACAAAGAAAAGGGCAATGTACTGTCCCAAGGACTTGTCTAATAGATGTTTCAGTGCCAAAGTTGATTTAAAAAACTGAGACTTCAATTGAAGTCTTTGAGCAGGAGGGTATAAAATATTGTAGAAAATAATACAATGAAAGATTAAAGTTATGACTCAGTTTCCCATGCTGAGCATGGCTACATTCTTTATAGTTCCTTTCTGCATGCAGAACAAGGGTGACATTTTTCAAAGTGATAGAATACATTACTCAGTAAAGTTTATGTCATCTTTGCTGTCCACATATATTGCTCCTACCTGAGAGAAAGTTGCATTGAGCAGTCATAAAGGAAACAACCATTCTTATGTAGAAATGGCTACCTGAGGAGGCTGCATTAACACATAGAACAATTAGTGATACACACTCCTAAGTACTAGTGATGAAACAAAAATCAAAAGACCAAGAGGCAGCAAACAGATGATTGAATCCTCAAATGTGTCTCCTGATTTACTCATTTACTCATGAGTCATACTACATAACCATGGAATAAAGGGCTTTAGTTACATGAGAGATACTTTCCCAGGTGGCATCAAGAATAAAAGTTGTTTTTAAACAAAAATCTTGATATATAAAACTCCCCCATACATTCAATTCACACACACACACACACACACACACACACACACACACACACACACACACAACTTGTACGGTCTAAGGGATTGTTTCCTGTGTTTTCATGGAATTTTGCACAAGCAAACAGTCATAGCATCAACTCTTACAGTTCACAGATTAATGAAACCTTTTGAGTCTGACTTATGTTGGATACAGACAGAAAATGTGTGAATTCTCTGCTCTCACACAAGATTTGCTACAAATTAATGTGAATTATAGACTGATGGGAGGCACGGACTGGGGCCAGCACATCACACATATTCAAAGAAGAAAACCTTGATGAGAACCAGGTCAGAGACTTCCCTAAGTTGTTCCTGCTTATCACTTTCTCCAGTGCTCTGAAAAGCAGAGATTGAAAATCACCCTTAAATCTACTCTTAGTGATGCCTATCAGTTATTTGTAATTAATTTAATTATAATTAAATTAATATTTGAGATATTCAGTGGTAATTTTAAGATGCATCTGTGCATGTGCATTACTGAGCAGGTAGGGTGAGGCTGAGGTGTTCAGGGATCTCTGCCAATGTCCAAAACTTACACCATGTTTCTTCTGTCTTCCAACAATCACCTGTACTGTCTAGCCAAAGTGCTCTCTGTTGGTTGAATTTTCTTAGTGCAGTCTTAGGACCTACATAAGAATTTCTGTACTGATCCTGACTGTGACTTACTTCTCATTTATAGTTAGTGATTTTTGCATTTGATTTTATGCAGATTTTTAAGTTTGGTGCTCAGTTCCCCTATGAAATATGTCCAACAACTGATTCTGCTATTTTTATATTATTAAAAACGTATTTTTCAGGCACCCAGTGTGGTTAAGCAGCATTATAGGATCATTTCTGAGCTGTTCTTATTCCCATTTCAATGTGCAATTTATTACAAATACACAAAGAAAGGTGAGAAAAGGGGGAAATCTAACATAAGACTGGGGAGGACTAATTTGAGGGAAAATAAATACTGTTAAAAAATTAAGAAAATTCTTATAGCTATTATGCATAGTGTGAATCAATGGAACACTAGAATAATCAGGGCTTTAATTTTTTTGAGTCACTGGATAATAGAATATAACAAGAGCACATATAAATACAATTAAATGCAGACATTATTCATTGCAGTGAGAGAGACACACAGTGTTATAATACATTTCAAAGAAATGAAAGAACATAATTGAAGATTCAAATAATACTCTGAGCTGATCCTAAAGTATTGTTAGAATTTTGACAGCTGGAAATGAAGTAGAGAAGCACTTCATGAGAAGGGAGTAATATCCCAGAGATGGGAAGGTATAGGCAATATCAAGTTGTCAGGTCGCAATAAAGCATGGAGATATATTACTGAAAAGATGGAATGAGAATTGCAAATGTACATGTATATTGAGACTAGGGCAGGGAAATCTTTGAATTCTATGCTCACATGCATGAACCTATTAGTAAGTAGTAGGAGTCCTTTCATGATGTTTGACTATAACTATACATGTGCTTTAAGATGGTACTTTGGTAGTAATGTGTAGAGTGGACTAGAGTAGACAGATAAAGATGTGAAGTCTGGATTAGACAAGGAGACCAGATCTCATTGGTAAGAGGGAAGAAGGAGCTGCAGATATAATACCATCTCTTTCTAAACACTGTGTTATAACATCCCAGGGCCTTGATTTCTATACTAGCAAATGTTGGTTGAATGCAGAAGAATAGAAAGATGTGATCCCTAGTAATATGGGAAGGGAAGAGAGAGTGGGATAAAGAGCCATAGATGAGACCAAAACCTGTATGACTGGAAAAATGAAAAGGTTATTAAAAATAATAGGAGAAATCTTGGCTTTGAAAAATGGTAGTACATACTCAATGTCCTAGACACAATTCTATCCTAAATTGTTGTTATTTTTCTTTATTTCAATAGCTTTGGGAGGTACAAATAGTTTTGATCTGGACTCTAAGTATGCCCACCAAACCCACCTGTGCACATTGTATTCAATAGGTACATATTTGTCCCTCCACCCTTCCCCACATTCCCCTTCTGAGTGTCCAGTGTCCATTATATTGTTCTCTAAGTCTTTGTAGATTCTTAGTTTAGCTTCCACTTCTATATAAGAACATGCAATATTTGGTTTTCTGTTCCTGAATTAGTTCACTTAGGATGGTGTTCTCCAATTCCATCCATGTTGCTGCAAAAGACTTTATTTCATTGTTTTTGAAAGCTGAATAGCATCATATAATGTGTATATACCACATTTGCATTACCCACTGATCTGTTGATGGGCATTTAGTTTGATTCCACATCTTTGTAATTGTGAATTGTGCTGCGATGAACATGTGTGTGCAGGTGTCTTTTTTACATAACAATTTCTGTCCCTTTGGATAGGTACCCAGTAGTGGGATTGTTGGATCAAACTGCAGATCCTTTTAGTTCTTTGAGAAATCTCCATACAGATTTCCATTGAGGTTGTACTAATTTACACTGCCACAAACAGTGTATAAGTGTTTCCTTTTCTTTACATTTGTGCCAACATCTCTTTTAAACATTTTTTATTAATAACCATTCTGATGATGTAAGGTGGTATCTCTTTGTAGTTTTGTTTCGTATTTCCCTGATGATTAGTGATGTTAACCATTTTTTATATATTTGTTGACGATTTGAATGTCTTCTTTTGAGAGATGTCTGTTTATGTGATTTCCCCACTTTTAATGAGGTTATTTGCTTCTTTCTTGCTAATTTGTTTGAGTTCTTGATTTTAGATTTTAGTCCTTTGTCAGATGAATAGTTTGCATATATCTTCTGTCATTCTGTAGGTTGCCTATGTGCTCTGTTGATTGTTTCTTTTGCTGTGGAGAAGTTTTTTCATTCAATTAAGTTCAACCTATGTATTTTTGCTTTTGTTGCATTTGCTTTTGGGGTGTTAGGCATAAATTATTTGCTAGCCTGATGTCCAGAAAAGTTTTTCCTAAGTTTTCTTATAGAATTTTTATGGTTTCAGGCCTGACATTTAAGTCCTTAATCCATCTTTCATTAATTTTTGTATATGGTGAGAGAGAGGGATTAACTTTTATTTTTCTGCATATAGCTATCTAATTTTCTCAGCACCATTTGTTGAACAGGGTGTCCTTTCCCCAGTGTAAGTTTTTTGTCTGCTTTGTCTCACATCAGTTGGTTGTAAGTATTTGTGATTATTTTGGGATTCTCTATTCTGTTCCATTGGCCCATGTGTTTGCTCTTGTACAAACATCATACTCTGTTGGTTACCATAGTCTTGTATAATTTGAAGTCAGGTAATGTGATTGCCTACAGCTTTGTTACTTTAGGTTAGGATTGCTTTGACTATTCAGATTCTTTTTTTAAGTTCCATATGAATGTTAGTATTTTTTTCTGATTCTGTGGAAAATGACGTTGGTAGTTTGATAGGGATTGCGTTGAATCTGTAGAAAACTTTGGGTAATATGGTAATTTTAACAATGCTGATTCTTCCAATTCATGAACATGGAATGTTTCTCTATTTGTTTGTGTCCTCCCAATTTATTTAATCATAGTGCTGTAGTTCTTCTTATAGAGATCTTTCACTTCCCTGGTGAAATATAGTCCTAGATATTTTAACTTTTGGCTGTTATTATAAATGGAATTGTGTCCTTGATTTGATTCTCAGCTTGGTTGCCATTGGTGTATAGCAGTGTTACTGATTTGTGTGTATTGATTTTGTATTTTGAAACTTTACTGTTCATTTATCAAGTCTAGGAGTCTTTGGGATTCTCTAGGTATAAGAACATATCATTGGCATACAGAGATGTTTGATCTCTTCTTATCCAATTTGAATATCCTTTATTTCTTTCTCTTGCCTGATTGCTCTGGCTAGGACTTCCAGCACTATAGCAAATAGGGGTGATGAAAGTGACCGGTCTTTCATTATTCCAGTTCTCAGGGGAAATACAGTCAACTTTTCCTTGTTTAGGATAACATTGGTATATGGCTTTTATTATCTTGAGAAATGTTCCCTGTATGCCTATTTTGCTGAGAATTTTTTTCATGAAGGGATGCTGAATTTTATTAAATGCTTTTTCCGTGACTATTGAAATGATCATGTTTTTTATTTTTAATTCTGTTTATGTAGTGGATCACATTTATTGACCTGCATATGTTGAACTATCCTTGCATCCCCGGGATAAAACCCACCTGACAGTGGTATATTATTTTTTGTATATGCTGTTGAATCAGTTTGCTAGTATTTTGTTGAAGATTTTCATGTCTAAGTTCATAAGCATATTGGTCTCTAGTTTTCATTTTTTTTTGTTGTTGTGTCTTTTCCTGGCTTTGGTATCAGAGTGAAACTGCCCATGGAGAATGAGTTAGGAATTATTCTCTCCTCTTCAATCTTGTGGAATAACTTCAGTAAAATTAATACAAGTTTTCCTTAGAAGGTGGAATTCAGCTGTGAGTCCATCAGGTTCTGTACTTTTTTTTTTTTGTTGAGAGCCTTCTAATTATTGTTTTGCTCTTGCTACTTGTTTTTGGTTTGTTCAGAGTTTCTACTTCCTAGTTCATTGTTGGGTGTTGTATGCTTTCTACATTGTCTAGTTGGTTTGCACAGAGGTGTTCATTATCATCTCAGATGATCTTTTGAATATCTGTTGTATCAGTTTTAATGTCCCCATTTTCATTTCTGATTGAGCTCATTTGAACCTTTTTTCTTCATTTCTTTACTTATAATTAGTCTAGCTAGTGGCTCAGCATTTATGTTTATCTTTTCAAAGAACTAACTTTTTGTTTCATTGATCCTTTGTATTTTCTTATTTTAATTTCATTTAGTTCTGCTCTGATTTTTGTTATTTCTTTTCTTTTGCTAGTTTTGGGTTTGTTTTATAATTCCTTGAGGTGTGATGTTGTTAATATGCAACATTTCAGTCTTATTAATGTAAACTTTAAGCATTTTAAATTTTCCTCTGAGTACAAGTTTGGCTGTGCCCCAGAGGTTTTGATAACTTGTTTCATTGTTGTCATTCGTTTCAAGGAATTTTTTTATGTTCATCTTGATTTCATTTTTGACCCAAGGATCATTCAGGAGAAGACCGTTTAACTTTCGTGCTTTTGTCTGATTTCACAAGTTCTTCTTGGTGTTAACTTCTAGTTTTATTGCACTGTGATCTGAGAAGGTGTTCGATATGATTTCAATATTTTTGAATTCTTTGAGACTTGATTTGTGGTCTATCATATGATCTATCTTAGAGAATATTCCTTGTACTGATAAAAAAATGTATATTCTGTAATTTTAGAATGTCTGTGGATGTCTGTTATTTCCATCTTCTGTAAGGTCTGGTTTAACAATAATGTCTCTTTGCTGATTTTCTTCCGTGATGATCTGTCTATTGCTGTCAGTGGAGGCTTACCGTCTCCCACTTTTATTGTATTGCTGTCTATCTCTTTTTTTTTTTTAGGTCGAGTAGAATTTTCTTCTTATAAAGTTGGTGGCTCTGGTATTAAGTGCATATATATTTTATTTTATTTTATTTTTTGAAATAATCAGTCTATGTATTGAATAAAATACAAGTTTAGTACCACTTCCTAATTTCCAAATGCAGGCATTATAATATGCTTCATTACTCAGTGCCTCTAGGCATTGCCATATAAATCTGATGGAAGTATCAATTGGTATCATATTTCTAAAAATCAATTTGACAATAGAGCCTTAAAATGTTCATGTCTTTTAGTATGGTAATTCCACTTACTAACATTTCCATTTCAGTATGATAGATTCAAATAAATCTATCCAAGGAATAATCAGAAGTGTTTATAAACAAAGATACTCAATGGAATGGTATTTAACGTTTTAAAAAATTTATTTTATTGTAAAGATGTGGGTACAATATATTTTAAATTGTTATGTCATCTCATCAGATTGGTCCCTTTATCATTATGTAATAGACACCTTTGTCATTTTTTTACTATTGTTAATTTACAGTCTGTTTTGTCTGATATAAAAATGGTTATTCCTGCTCGTTTTTAGTTTCTATTTGCATAGAATTTTTTTTTTCCTATCCATTTACCTTGATTCTATAGGCGGATTTGTGTGTCAAGTGGGTCTGTTAAGGCAGCAGATATTTGGGTTGCATTTTATTTTATCCATTCTGCCAGTTTATATCTTTTTAGTGGGGCATTGAGACCATTTACATTCAGTTAGTAATGATATGTAAAGTACTATTCCACTCATCATTGTTGGTATCTGGTTTTTTTATTTGTTTATTTTCTCTATTGTGCTGGTACTCCAAAAATGCCTGTGAGCTTTTTAAGTTTTGTTGTTTTTCTACTGGTGTATTTCAGCCTTTTGTTTCAGAACTCCTTTGAGCACTTCTTGAAGAGCCGGTCTAGTGGTGACAAATTCCCTCAGCATTTGATTGTCTGAGAAAGTCGTCATTTCTCCTTCATTTATGAAACTTAGCCTTGCAGAATACCAAATCCTTGGGTGACTGTTATTCTGTTTGAGGAGATTGAAGATTGGGCCCACATCCTTCCTGGCTTCTAGGGTTTCTTTTGATAAGTTTGCTGTTAGTCTGATATTTTTAACTTTGTCAAATCTGATGCTTTTGTCTCATTGCTCTTAAAATTATTTTTTCACATTAACTTTGGGAATGCCCTTTTGTGATGAATCTTCTGCAGATTTTTTGAACTTCTTGTATCTGGATATTTAAATCTCTGGCAAGGCCAGGGAACTTTTCTTCCATTATTCCCTCGAACAGGCTTGCCAAATCTGTTGCTTTCTCTTCTTCCTCAGGTACACCCATGATTCATAGATTTTGATTTTTTATATAATCTCTCATTTCTTAGAGATTTTGGGTTTTATCCTTGATTCTTTTTTCTTTATTGTTATCTGAATGGGTTAATTCAAAAGTCTGATCTTCAAGTTCTGAGATCCTTTCTTTGGCTTGACTCTGTCTACTGTTAAAACTTTGCACTGCATTTTGTACTTTTCTAAATGATTACTTTATTTGCAAAATTTCAGATTTTTTTTTTAAGGTATCTATCTCTTTGGAGAATTTTTTATTCATGTCCTGAATAGTGTTTTTTTAAGTTTCTTTATGTTCATTTTCTATTTTCTCCTGAAACTCATTTATCCATTTTTCAATCAACTTTTTGAATTCT
This sequence comes from Carlito syrichta, assembly GCF_000164805.1. Classification (NCBI taxonomy): domain Eukaryota; kingdom Metazoa; phylum Chordata; class Mammalia; order Primates; family Tarsiidae; genus Carlito; species Carlito syrichta. The sequence goes on along the minus strand of NW_007252292.1, from coordinate 139,038 downwards.
ATGTCTGGCATTTCAAAGATTTCATTTTGGTTAGGGTCTGCTGCTGAAGAGTTAGGGTGGTATTTTGGAAGTGTTAAATAACTTGGTTTTTTCATATTTTAAGAATTATTTTTTTCTGGTTCCTTCTCAATTGGGTAGTCTCTTTCTTCTTATCTGAGGTTAGCAGGGGGTTGACCTAGGTATTGTAGGGTTCCCTTGATCATATATCACCTTGGTGTAAAGTGTTTCTCAATTGCCAGTCATGGTAGTTCTGTGCTGGGTACCTGCACTCACTCATGGTGTCCTGAGTTGCCAGAGTGGCTTGCAAAATGGTGTTAGCTGAGATCTAAGATCAGGCCTTCTCCAAAGCTAAGGCCCTACATCTGATGTGGTAGGTCGTAAGGTTGACCGCTGGCCAGGTCATGGCACTTGTGGGAGAAAGCCTGCTTTGATAGTGGCTGTGGGGTTTGCCCTTGGCATGTCTTGCTCCAAAGAAATGTCCAGTCAACCTGGGCTCTGGAGATTACCCAAGTTCTCTTTCTGTTTTGAGCCTTCAAAGGGAGTGCAAGGGAAAAGGAGCTCAACATCCCACAAGCGTGCATTTTTGGCTACACCTCTAGGGATTAGGAGGGAGTCCAAGGCCATTGGAGCTATGCTACTGTGTAGGGCAAGCACAGAAGAGTTTACACAGGAAGTGAGAGGTGACTGTGGCAGCAAGTCCCACCCAGCTCGCTACCTTAGCCTCAGGCAGTCTGCTTTTTGAATGTTAAAGTGCAGCCAGCTTCAGGGACTTGGGTGTTCCCATGGCAGAACACCCCAGCCAAGAACTGTCTGCTTCTGAGGAGTTTGCCTTTGGGACCTGTCCCTTCTCAGGCTGGCTAGAAAGCAGCCACATGTCCACAAGGGTTGAATTCCTGGAATATGGCAGCTGGAGCTGCTCAGAGCTATCTTTTTCTCTTCACTGTTCTGTGTGGAATTTGGCAGATCACGGCTGTGAGTAAGGAATTTCTGTAAGGGACTGGAGTCCCTCAAGGCTTGGGGGCCCTCCAACTCTGTAGCAGGAGAACAGAACTCCTGAATTCCCCTCACTCACTTTCCTCACTATATCTGGAGTCTGCCAGTGGTCTGTGGTAGTCCAGGCAAAAATCTGGCTGGTTTCAGCCTGATAAATAGATTTTTTTCTTCTTTGCAGTATGTAGTTATTATCACTCCTTTGAAGTCATGAGGTGTGCTGCTGGTCTTGTTCCTCTCTGGGTCCTGAGGAAACTCTATCTTGATTGACTTAACCTCCATTCTAAATTCTAATAGTTACAAATTTCCAATTTTATGCTGACTTATCAATTAAATACTAACCCTGATTGTTGTAAAAATATAATGATTTCTAATAAACACTCCATTAAAACATGTGATTAACAAAAATAACAGAACTGGTAAATATCATGTAAATCTCATAAAAAGAATATGACACTCTTAATGAAAGGAAGAAAACACTTTTAGTCACCATTAAAAACTAAACATTTTGTTCAACCTCACTAGTCATCAAGGAGATGCAAATTAAAACTATACTGAGATACCACCTAACTCCAGTCAGAATGACCATCATCAATAACTCAAAAAATAACAGATGCTGGAGAGGATGTGGTGAAAAGGAAACACTTCTACACTGTTGGTGGGAGTGTAAACTAGTATAGCCTCTGTGAAAATCAGTGTGGAGATTCCTAAAAGTTCTGAAAATCGACCTTCCATATGACCCCACAATCCCCCTACTGGGAATATACCTGGAAGAACTCAGATCACTCTATGAAAAAGATACCCGCACACATATGTTTATCGCAGCATTGTTCACAATAGCAAGAACATGGAACCAACTGTGCTGCCCATCAAAAGAGGACTGAATTTTTAAAAAATGTGGTACATATACACAATGGAATAATATGCAGCCATAAAGAAGAACAAAATCATGAACTTCACAGCAACCTGGATGGACTTAGAGTCTATAATACTGAGTGATCTTTCACAGAAACAAAGGACTGAGTATCACATGTTCTCACTCATAAGTGGACCTTGAACAACCACTTCAATACTATAAGAAAAGGATTGATGGTAGCGGGAAACTGCGGAGGGGAGGGGGGCGGGGAGATGCAATTGACAGTAGTGGAAATCTGCCTGGGGAAGGGGGGCACACCTCATCAACAAGGGGACCTGCACAGTGAATATTTATAAACCTAACCCTGAAATGTAGCCCACAATTTTGAAATAAAAAAATTTTTAAGGTAAAAAAAAAAAAAGGTGCCCTCTTGGTGGTATAGTAGCATCAAGTAATGCCTCTGTTGTTACTACATAAATTATAGTTGCTGAATAAATAACTTTGTACTTCTGTAAAGGGGAAATCCATATATGTCTTTGTATCTATTAGGGAAGATGTGATCTAAATAATCTTTCACAAAATACTCTATGCAATGGCATTACTGATAATGTAAGTCTGGAACCAGAAGGGATCAGTATCAATCACCATTGCTTTTCAAGTTAGTATAAAATATGTCTATCATTCATCCAATTTGGGTATTGTGTCGAAGAAATTCAGGGAACCTTAGATGTTACATAGCAAGCTTTGCTATTCAGACCTAAGAATACAGGTCTAGCCACAAAGCTTACCTTACTTGATTATGTTTCCTTGAAGTATCACTTGATCTTTTAAAGGTTCAGTTTTCTAAACAGAAAATGAAGTGTTGAATTAGTTGATGGCAGGGAATCAATTCTCCATAGGTCTCTCATATGTCTTCATGTTTTGTGATCAGACACTGACAGCCTTTGTCCAAGACTATCTTTTTTTTTTTGAGTTGGAGTCTCACTCTGTCGCCCAGACTGGAGTGCAGTGGCCACTCCCGGCCACCGCAGCCTCATCCTGCTGGGCTCCGGCAATCTTTCCAGCTCAGCCTTCCAAGTAGCTGGAACTACAGGCACGCACTACCATACCCAGCTAATTTTTTGATTTATTGTAGAGATGAGGTCTAGCCAAGTTGCCCAGGCGGGTTTCGAACCCCCAGGCTCAGGCATTCCACTCACCTCAGCCTCCCAAGGCGCAGGATTACAGACAGAGCCACCAAACCCAGCCAGACTATCTTATTCATTATGTTTGGATAGTGAAAAGCCTTGAAAAATAGAAATAGTATCTCCCTCCAGAACAATGGTCAGGTATGCTTACTGCCCATGAATAGTTTTTAGATTCCCTAAGTTCCCAGGTTCATTATGATAGATAAATCTACTGTGTGAAGAGATATTACCTGGTTCTCTCTATGTCACCTATAGGAACTGAGCTTCAGAGAACTATACAAGAAAATACAGATGCTCTAGTTATTCATATTACTGTTGAGTCATAAAGTCTTTTGTCCCCGACCAAGGAGACATCTTGCCTTTCGCCAGCATCCATGAAACCTTAGCAGGTTAAATAGTTAGATTGCAAGAACCATAAACATCAGAACCTTCCCAGTTTTTGACATTGATATTTATAGTCTTCACAAACCTTTGCAAGGATTTATTTGCCCCTAGTCCTCAAATCCCCAAAACTATACTGTCTAGCCTCCATTTTCAGCTCAAATAAGCACCAGGCTAAATCCTGACCTTTGCTGTGGTCATTTAATTAGCTCTTTTTCAGTAACTCTGCATCATTGACCTTCCCAAAGCCCTGCTCTGAAAACATGTGCTGCAATTCTAACTAGGAACAGGTTGAGACCTTTAGAAAATTTGAGTAGTGAAAAGATTATGATGCCTGATGCATGTGTAATTCAAAATGAAAACAATAATGAACGGCAAAGAAAGTGTAAGGAAGTCCCATAAAATTCTGATTATACACATGATGGCCAGCCACTGCTGTTCTTGTAACAGCAATTGTTAAAGATTTTCAATTCTCTGTCATTTTTCTCATCTGAATTTGTGTTTAGTTTGTCTATTGAACAATCCAGCAACTCTGGTGAGATTCCTGAACCCAAAGTCTGAGCTATTAGCTACTGCCTTCTTGCCCATATTTGTGTTATGCCTTCTCCCCAACTCTCTGTTTCTGTTCCATTCTGTTGCCAAGTCAAGCTACCTCTCTTATGCCGAATTAATCTGTATCAATAGCTTACCTGTCACCACCTGTCAGAATTTCCTCCCACTGCCCGTATTGTTTCAGACTGTCCCACTGCCTCAGTGATTCTGAACTCATTTTCTGACACAACCCTGACTCATGTGTGTAAAGAAACAGGTTCATGCCAAAAATCCCATTTTTCAGCAGCAACTTAGGTTATGTTCATTTCCAATTATACTGCTAAGTGAGTGTCATTTGGTAATTAATTATATATTACTCGTGGTTATTGAAAAATAAACAGCATTTATGCAAAAATATTTCAGGGTTTTTTAGTATTCTCTTAACAATCAGTTAGATGACAATTCTATAATTATCAATATCATCATATTTGTAGAAAAGAATGAGAAAATAACTTTAAACCTTAGCACACTTTAATTTGTTAGTAAAGCAGTATGTAAGATGGAAAAGAAAAAGGTAAGATATCTCTCATTTGTAAATGGCTAATAAATATTCCAAAGTTGTATGAAAAAAAATTCAAATTACTTAGAACAGTGAAGTCAACTGATTTATATATGTTTTTAGTCAAATGAAAAGTTATTTAACGAATGAATTCACATTTTACAGACATTATAGCACACTATTACTTACAAGAACCCTGCCTATAATTACCCCATTGGTTTTTCCTGCTTGCTTTTCTTCTTTCTTTCTTTCTTTCTTTCTTTCTTTCTTTCTTTCTTTCTTTCTTTCTTTCTTCCTTCCTTCCTTTACCCTTCCCCTCCCCTCCCATTCCTTTCCCTCCTTCCATCTTTCCTTTCTCCTTCTCCCTTCCCAACTCTTCTATCTTCTTCTTATAAAGTAGCAGCTTTTTCTTTTTGGTAATGGTCAAAATACTTAAAATCTTTTTATGTCCTAAAGGCATGTCTAACAAAGAAAGCCTTGCCCTACTCCCGGAAAACAGAAATAGGTTTTACATGAATAGTATTTAGTGTATAGCATTATTAAAAACAGTGAGAATATAATTTTAATATGATTTCTATATGCAGCATGATTGGGAAGGACATTGGCTGTGTTTCTCTCCTGGAAACTGATCACATCTCCTATCCCAAAGCATTTAGTTCCTCTATGAACCTACTTGGAATATATCCTTTTCTCTTTTAGGGGTATTGACTATAGTAATCACCTTCTATTTGAAATAGCAGTCAGGCACTTTTGCTTCAGATTAGTTGTCAGAAACTAACTTTTCAGGACAATGCCTTGTCTCCTGTGTCAACAAAGCTAGCAATCAGTTTACACTAAAACACTTGGTTCATTGCAGGAAAGATACTGGCACCCTCTGGCAAAGGGTCTTAACTAGCTAGCATCAAGCATGCTGAGCAGACCTATGCTTTTGGTCACAGAAGAGGACAGTCTTCAACCTCCCTGTGGCCTGGAGAGGCTGTTTTAGTGAGGACTACCACTTGCAGCTCCAAGATAAGTAGACAAGATCACTGAAAGGGAGAACTTCAGCCCCATGAGTGACCCGTGCCCGCCGTTGTCAATGACATTATAAGCCCACAGTGCCCTGGCTTTGAAGTAACCAAGCGGGTCCTACAGACTTCATTAATTACTTTTTTTTAACATGTGATTCACAGAATGTTTACTTTTCCCGCTAAAATTCTTTCTGTAGAAAAAGCTTATTTTTAGCTTGAAAAAATATGGCTATTATTAAACAGTAAAAAAACAACAGGTGTTGGCGAGGCTATAGAGAAAAGTGAATGCTTCTACACTGTTGGTGGGACTGTAAGCTAGTCCAACCTTTGTGGAAAGCGATGTGGTGTATTCTCAAAGAAGTAAAAATTGAGCTGCCATACAATCCAGCAATACCACTCCTGGGAATACACTCGGGGAAACATAGATCACCCAACCAAAAAGATACCTGCACACATATTTTCATTGCAGCAATATTCACAATAGCAAAAACATGCAACCAACACAGATGTCCAACGAAAGTGGACGGGATAAAGAAAATGTGGTACATATACATGATGGGATACTATGCAGCATAAAGAAGAACAAAATCATATCCTTTGCAGTAACATGGATGCAGCTAGTTCATTTTAAGTGAACAATCATGGAAACAAAAAACTGAATACTGCATGTTCTCACTCCAAAGGCGACCCTAGACCTTAGGTACATGAGCACAAACGTGGGAACAACTGACTCTAGATACTACTCATGGAGGAAGGGAGAATAAGAGGCATATAACCACCCATCGGGTACCATGTCCATTATTAAGGGGAAAGAGGGTTTGCCAGAAGCCCAAACCTCACTAGCATGCAATTTACTTATGTAACACATCCCCACATGAACCCCACAACTCTAAAATAAAATCTAAACATAAATAAATAATAAACAATCTGTTTTCTCTGTTGAAAATCACACAAAATAACAGTCTATTTGGGATAGCTGGTCCATGCTCTAACTTATTAACTGTGTGATCTTAAAAAAAAGTTAAGCAGTCACTCTAGCATAAAGCGAATCCCTCAAATATGAATACAAATAGCAACTTCTCTTCTTATAAGTTACTTATAAAAGTTAGATTTTGGGGGGGGGGCCAGGCATGGTGGCTCATGCCTGTAATCCCAGCACTTTGGGAGGCAGCGGTGAGAGAATTGCCTGAGTCCAGGGGTTTGAGGCCAGCCTGGGCAACTTGGCAAGACCTCACCTCTACAATAAATAAGTAAATAAATAAATATGTATGTAAATAAATAATAAATAAGTTGCTGGACATGGTGGCGCATGCCTGTCGTTCTAGCTACTTGGAAGACTGAAGTAGAAGGATCGCTTGAGGTCAACAGATCAAGGCTACAGTAACCATGAGTGTGCCACTGCACTCCAACCTGAGTAATGAAGTGAGACTCTGAAGAAATAAAAAAAAAGATTCTTGAGATTTAAAGATAGGTAATACCTGACTTCACCATCAAGAAACTAACCGTCAAGGTAGGAAATAGAAATCCTGCTACTTAACTCGAGTGCCTGCTATGCTAGTACTGTACTGCACACCTTCCCCAAATCAAGTTAATTTCCAAGATTTGCCAAGTCTACTTTCTTTATCCACTTTCCATTTTCCTGAGAATACTCACTGAAAGCAGTTGTGGGTGCAGCATGTATCCCAAGACAATTCAGATTGCAGTCTTAATCTTACCTCTAAAGTTTGCCACACATTATCTCACCTTTATTATTTTCACATTGCTCCCATATATCAACAATCTTTAAAAACAAATGACATCATTCTATTTATAGCATTCTATTTTTAGTAATGGCATTTCCATTTACAAAATATAATCATTTTCTTCTTTCTTAAAGTAATTCTCAATGGCTGAAAATGTCAAATTCTCAAAAATGTAACATTTCTATGTGATGTTGACACAGGAAAAACAATTATTAAATATTGATTATTATCTACATTTCTATTACATTTGGGTTAGAGATATGTTCTGTTTAGAAATAACTCCAAGGACAGTTTTTTATTTTTTATTTTCCCGTTGAAAACCAGTCAGATTTGCTTCAGCCTCAAAGAGCGTGTTTATGTAAAATTAAATGAATGCAGCAGCAAGCTGCACTTTTTTTTTTTCCTAATTGAGAAATGGGTTAAAACTCTCTAAGTCATGAACACTTCTTTCCATGTCTGCTTCCTCATTTCAACCATCGGGCGACCTTTTTGCCTAATTCAGAACATTCCTAGATGGTGTTCCTGATTCCTAACTGGTCTTCCTAACTCATCTCCTGACCATTTTCTACTAAAGCAAGATCTTGATTTAAAATGCAAATGATGTTGTATCACTTACTTCCCTAAAACCTGTCCCATTTCCTCACTCCCTTAATGTGAAGTCCAAATTTTCTTAGCATAGTTTAGGAATCGCTTTATAACCAGAACTCTGCTGCCTTCTCCAATTCTATCCAAATCCTTCCTGATCAAAGGCCCCCTGTATCAGTACAAGAAAAGAGATGGTTGTTCTAGGTAGAAGCAAGAGTGCTGGTCGAATTGCAGAAACATAATTCAGGTGATGAAGATCAGTTAACAGTGCCTCTGGTTGACTAGAGAGCATGGATAAAGGATGAAGAGAAATAAAAGGAGACCAGAAAACTTGAACCCAGGTTGTGAAAGGCTTGGATTGTCATGGAAAACCGCTTGGACTTCCCTGAAGGCTGTCTGGAGTTCTCACCCATGTCACGCTAGAAGAATGTTGTGCTTAGAACTGCATCTTAGAACGTTAACTCCTGTGGCCGCAGAGCACACACACAGGAGGTAGGATTTGAGTCCACAGGAGCAGTAATAGTTTAATAAAACTCTGCAAAAGAGACTAAAGCAAAAACAAGGAGAGTGACAGTGGAAATGGAAAGAAAGTTAAAGGCTCCAAAGACATTTTGAAAAATGTGGGGAATTAGGAGGAAGAAAGCATCAATCATGACATCAGCGTTACTAATTTGTGAGACTAGGTAGACTAGGATGTTGTTGATTAAAGTGAGCAAAGGGATTTTGCAGAGATCAGAGGAGGACAATTTTTTCTTTTCCTGAAAGCATTCTTAGATCTGTGAACATCCTACTGTATAATATATCATTATCATTACTACCAAGCAGCCATGTTAATAGCCCTTTGGGTCTATAACTTGAATTATGGGCTATGTCTTCTACTTGAAAGAAACTATATCCCAACTCATCCAGATGAATATTACCTACCCTGCTTTAAGATCCTCTAGGGAAGAACAAACACAACAAACCCAATAAAGCCTCTCTTCCTATCAAGTATGCATCCTTCCAGATGACTTATCCATGGCATCATCCCTTCAATATGTTACAGAGTCCATTTGAACAATTTTTAAAGGGACTCATGACATTCTCATGTAAAAGAATCATTCTTGGAGTTCTTTAAAATTCAAATGCAGGGAAAAAAAACAAGTCTTCTGTTTGATTGCAAAAGCTATAAAGATGCAAAGAGAGAAAGGTCCATTTTACTATTTCAATAATATGTTTTCACTAGAAACCTGAGATGACTTCAGTCATTTACACTTCAGACTGGGCCAATATCTCAGAAAGCTGCAAGTATCGCCAATGCTATCATGCTAGCACAAAGTCTTTGCAAAATTCCCCCAAATATACATAGATTAAAAAACACATTTTCTCGGTCTCTGTCTCTCTCTCTCTCCCTCTCTCTCTCTCTCTCTCTCTCCATCTTTCTGTCTCTCTCATGCACACAGACACATACTTGCACACACACACTTGCATACACATGCAATCAATTTGTCCTTAATTATTAAATTATTTTCACAGTAGCTAGAATAAATATTTCAATTAATATAGTAATATTCATGCTAAAATTGTTTAACCAATTTGAAAGATACTCAGTTGTAATGAATTAGTTCAATCAACACTTATAAATTGCACATTTTGGAGGAATAATTGGTAAACACAAAATCTACTAGAAGAGAGAAGAAAGCAGGGTGTCTTTGCTCCTTTCTGTGAGGTTAGAGGGACAAAATAAAAGAAAGCAGAATACTGCCAGTCAACAAGCTCTGAATTATGAAAGTAGCACCTACCAACCACTACATCATTCAGAGAAATCACTCACAAACCTCTTTTTCAATCATATGTATTTTTGTGTGTGTGTGCTGGCATTAGAACATGGGTTGCTTTTGTAGTTAAAATCTTTTCTAAAATATTTTAAATTTAGAAAAAACTGTACATATAAAAATGCTTTCTTATCTATCACTTTTATGCTTAAATGGTCATCCAATCTGACATTATTATCATTGAGCATAATAAAGTCTCAATAAATCTTTTATTATCCATATACTGTGAGTACATAGCACTTAAGTTGGAGGAAGATTGTTTCATTTTTACCTTCTTTGGAACACCAGAGGAAAACTCAGACATTGTCACATTTCATTTGCTGGTAAACCTGTATTCATCTTAGGTTTACTGGTTACCACTCCTCACTTTCACCTAATGTTTCCATATTTTTTTTTCCTTGTAGAGCAGTGTCTACTTCGTTTCAGAATGAATCCTTGTGGATGTTTGATTTCTTATGGCTCATGGATTCCTAATGAATTTGCATCCAAATTGTATTTGCATTACCCAAGATACAATCCTTTCTAAGCAACAGGATTTTTATTTTACATGTGTAATTTGATGCCCTTTCTTATTTGTTAGTAGAGAATGTCTGCTTGCCTTATTCATGAATAAATGAGTGAAGGAGATACCTGCAAGTATTTATACTTGATATTTTTATTCAGGTTCTTTTAATTAAGGTTTTTTGCAACTCTATGAGTTAGAAGAAAGTGTGGCAAACAGAAGACTTCTCACATGTCTGTTCTGTGTATGTTTATCTTGCTCATGTAAACAATATCTGAATTTGTCTCTCTACAAATAAAAGTTTATAAATTTTAGCTAAGAGACATATTGTTCTCAACATAAAGTACTATAGTATGGAAATGCCTGCCTGCATAAAACTTTTTAAAGTGAAATACAGGAATAGCCAAAAAAATAAAAATAAAACTATAATTCATCTTGTTTTTAAAAGTCCTCAGGATTCAAACAGTGGGGTATCATGGGAATTATTCATAGAAACATGACAAGGAAAGGCTTATGTCAATTATTAAATGAAAGCAGTAAAGGAAAACAAACTATTTAGGTCACAATTCCATAAAGGATATAGTATTTATAAATTTTAAGTGTGTTAGGTCAGTGAGCTAGTGCTGTGGGAAAGATTCAAAGAATCACACAAAGAATAGGTCAGAAAAAGTTTATTTAGAAAGTAGATCAGAGGAAAAAGGCTGATCCACCTCTCCAAGATTGGAGATGAGGCCAGATGCTTAAGGAACGTTTGGCAGCCAATGCTTGTACAATGACTCCTTATATACCTAATCCTGAATTGTACACCACATCTTTAAAATAAAATAAAGAAAACTTTTAAAGTTTCCCTCTTATGGGGGCAGGTAAGCATCTTTGGGTGAGATAACACCAGGAGCTGTCACCATGGTGTTTGGGTGGTAATCTGTGTCACATTTGTCATGAAGGGCTGATCACAGTAGATTAGGTCAGTTTGGCCCTTTGTGGCTGAAAGATAAATACTTTATGGATAAAAGGGTGATTAGAACAAAGCATGCTTGGGGGTGCTGTGTACTAATTTTCTTTTTAATAAAGAAAATTATTAGTAACTACCTCTGGTTTTGTTTCTTGTTTAATAATTATAAGGTAAATTGAAGTAATCTGCTAAAAAATCATGACAAAGCTAAGCAATCTTAACACGGCTGCCTCTCTCACTAAAGTTACTCCATTTTGACTTTTCACTCTTTCAAAGTGACATATTTTGACCAAGTACTAACACTTCTGAAAGCACAGCTATATAGTATACAGTATCACAGGTACATTTTTGCTACAAATTAAAGAATTACTTCTAAAACACATTATCAACAGAATTTATTTACCTAAAAATAGGCTGCTGACTTCACATGCCAATGTTGGCTTTCATAATTCTAGATTTAAATGTTTGAACAACTATATACAGAGAAGTACAAAGTATTACATTTTTCAGGATTTCTTCTCAGTCTAATTAATGCCTTACGATAATAATCCTTTGGACTCTAGAAAGATTCCTTGGTGAGGTGATTTTTTTGTTTGCTTGTTTGGCATATATGTTTTTGATTAAAATGTTCAAGATTTGAGATGCATAACTTTTATATTGTATTTGGATTTTTCAGTTTTATTGAGTTTAACTGACAAGTAGAATTTGTATATGTTCAAGTGATAAAATACGTATACATTTTTATAAGTATACATTTTTAAAATTTAAAATTTTCTTAGATGACTATTTTTATATTGTTTATATATGTTTTTCAACTTTTATTCACTAGGAAGGTTTCTTGGTTTAACTAACTCAATTCTCTTTACTTTTCTGATTTCATCTCTCCATGAGTGGAACAGGGACAGGAAGGAGGAGGTATTATAGCATTTCATTGACACTCAAGGCCTGGGAGGGAATGCAATGCCAGAATGACTTGTCTCTATACGCTTTCTCATTTATCCTATTCAGAGCATAACATAATCAAATCGTAATAGTAAGTACTTACCTTGCACTAAACAGATCAATCTTTTCCATTAGATTTGTCACATGAGACATGAACTCAGCTGTGATTGATTTCAAAGTCATGTGGCACAACAGTCACTGTAGTATTTTTCCTATAATAATCTCAATCAATAGACCTAGCAGCTTAACAAAAATAATTACATTAACAGATCTGCTTTCCAGACACCATTTTGTTCTTAGGTGTTAGAAACAGTCTGGTATTAGAAGAAATCCAATAAGTAGAAGCAGGCGGCTAAGAGTCTAGGTAACTAAGTGCTTGTGCCTCCTGGGTTCCAGTGATACTGATTCCCTCATTTTCTCAATCTTTCCACAGCTCACAGCACAGTCCATCAGTCTTACAAGCATTTCTAATAGTTCCTGGATTTGGAGTTTGATGCAGGCTTTGTATGAGCAGATGCTTATATAAAAGCCAAAATAGGCGGGTATTAAAAGGATTAAGTGATTCAGTAGAGTATCTCAGCCAGCCATAATTCAAGACACAATAGTTCAAGTCTTTCATTGCTGTTTTCTTTGATAAAATGTGGGTTTTAACCTTTTGGGAAGTCTTTTTCTACAGTGTCAGCAGCAACTCCAGACCTGTCAACTCAACAATACTTTACAACTAATGCCTTTCACAATGTCTGAGGTAGAGAAAGGAATTGCAATAATACCACCTAGGATTCTGTGAGATTGGAAATGTGGTAGCATACATGTGCTAGTTACTTTGTGTATGGAAGTAGGTGAGTCTGCAATGACATGAGCCGGAAAAACCTCCAGCAGAAATTCAAGTCCCGAAAAGAATAAAGTTATTCCATTAGGGGGTATCAGAGACCAATACGTCACATGTCTAAATTCAAATTATAAACATGATTTTACTGTAGTGCTTATCTTGAGAGTTTTGCGAGGCTAATTTTTATTTGCATAGAAAGATTGAACATTAATTCAGTCATTGAAAGGTAGAGAATGGATGTTTCTGTTTGTATCGGTTATTTATTTATTTATTTTAGTTGCAGATTTCTTCTGTTAACCTCACAGAATGTGACCATCAATTAACTTTAATTTGTCTTGTTCACTATGTAAACCTTTGAACTTCATATTTTTGTCCATATCAAACATAATTTTATTAAACAAAGTTGGAATATTTTTCTACAAAACATTTTGTTAGCTCTGGCACTTCGTGTTCATCAGGATCTAACCAGGCATTCTTGATCATCAGGGTCTAAACATGTTCACTCATTCAGTAGGCATTTATTGAGTGTCTGTCATCTGTTTGCTATTGTTTTAGAAACAACAATGAGCACACAGACATGGTCTCTTTTGAAAAAAGGTGGAGATGATTTTGACCAGAAAAATTAGTGAGCAAAAAACTTGACATGAGCACTAATTTGAAGACAAGGAAATGTATGGTCTGGCTTTAATGGTAAGAATAAAAAAAAGGAGAAAGAGAAAGCAATTTAAGCCTAGTTATTTAAGTAAAAGTAATATTGACCTAATATGCCTGTACTGTTATCAGTAGATTAACTCAAATATTTATATGAATTTTAAGTTTCCAGAATGGCCCTATTATGTAAGTATGTATATGTTATACAATGTCTATTTCAAAACTGTATATAAATTTATTGGTGTTAAAAATAACTTTTTTCTAAATTTAAAGAAAACCAGCAAACAAACAAACAACAATAACAACTAACTCTATATGAACCTCATGTTTGAATTTGTTCAAATTTTGAAGCCAGCCTGGGAATGTGGAGAAAAGGGAAGACTTTTACACTGTTGGTTGGATTGTAAACTAGTACAACCTCTGCAAAAAACAGTGTGGTGATTCCTAAAAGATCTAAAAATCAACCTTCCATACCACCCAGCAATCCCTATTCTAGGAATACTCCTGGAGGATCTCAAATTGCTCTATAAAAATTATACCTGTGCATACAAGATTATTGCAGCATTATTCACAATAAAAAAATATGGAACCAACCATGCTGCCCATCAAAAGTGGACTGGATAAAAAAATGTGGTACATATACATGATGGAATAATATGCAGCCATAAAGAAAGATAAAATTACGAACTTTGCAGCAACTTGGACAGACTTAGAGTCTGTAATACTCAGTGATCTATCACAGAAACAAAGAACTGAGTATCACATGTTCTCAGTCATAAGCAGACCCTGAACAATTATCATTATACTACAAGAAAGAGATTGACAGTAGTGGGAAACTGCCATGGGAGAGGGGGCACACATCATCAGTAAGGGTACCTGATCTCAAATCAGGTGAAGAGGCGATCAAAGTGAGTCCCAAACTTTACCTGTACAATAACCTTGAAATGTACCCCACATCTTTAAAATCTCCTACACAAAGAATTATTAAAAAGTACAGTGATATTGTAAAAGAGATAAATCAAATATTGTTTGGATATCTGTTGTTAACTTTTTGCTTCTTACTTGAAAAATAGAATAGAACCAGCAGTTAAACAAATAAACAAAAAAAAATAAGTTTAAACATTTAACCAGAAAAAGAAAAAGAAGACGAAGAAAAAGAAAACCTTATGTCAGGGATAAACTCTCATATCTCAATAATTATCCTAAATGTGAATAGACTAAATGGACCACTGAAAAGACATAGAATGGCAAAATGGATAACAAAAACATGATTCTACAATATGCTGTCTCCAGGAGACTCATCTCACCAGAACAGACACTCACAGCCTCCAAGTAAGAGGATAGAAAACAAATTTTCAGGCAAATGGAACACAAAAGGAAGCAGGAGTTAAGATTTTGACATCAGACAAAATATCTCTTAAGCCATCAAAAACTTAAAGAGATACAGAAGATCACTACGTAATGATAAAAGGTTCAATCCGCCAACAAGATCACTACGTAATGATAAAAGGTTCAATTGTAAGCATATATGCACCCAACACAGGAGCACCAATTTTCATAAAGTAGCTTCTAGGTAAACTAGAAATTGTATTGACTCTAATACTATCATGGCTGGCGCATTAAATACTCCACTAACAACCCCAGATAGATCATCAGGGCAAACAATCAACAAGGAGCTCTGGAACCTCAACTTGATGCTTGACCAAATTGACTTAAGACATATCTATAGAACACTCCGCCCAACTACCACAGAATATACATTTTACTCATCACCACATGAAATGTACTCCAAGATTGACCATATCCTCAGCCACAAATCAAGCATAAACACATTTCATAAGATTGAAATACTATCATGTACCTTCTCAGACCACAGTGGAATAAAAACAAATATCAACAACAACAAAGTTCCCCTAAAATCCACAAATATGTGGACAGTAAACAGCATGATACTGAACAACTCCTGGGTCAACATGGAAATCAAAACTAAAATTTAAAGATTCCTGAAGTTATTTTAAAAATATATTTATTTTTATGGAAATTTAGGCTCGGAATGCTTTAAAAATAATATTAAACAAAAAAATTTTGCCTAATATTTATCCAATAGATTAAGAACAACATCCTTGAAGAAGAAAAACAATAGCTAAAAATTAATTTTAGAAAAAAAATTATGAAGGTTATGAGATAAACAATTGCTATTGCCATTGAAAGTACAGGAGGGTTGAAGAATCCTGTCTTTGTGGCATTATTTCTTCATGGTGCTTTTAACTCTATATTTAGATAAAATTGACAATACTTCTATATATTTAGGTAATTTTCTCTGTTATGTCTAAAAGTTATCTTTTATTATTAGAAATAATTTAAGAAATTGCTCACCAAGTTATTTTGGTCTCATTTTGAAGCTAGATGTTTATATTTTACTTAGGTATTCTATTTTAATTCTAATCTCTTTTTTTTTTTTGAGTTGGAGTCTCACTCTGTCACCCAGACTGGAGTGCAGTGGCTGCTCCCGGCCACCACAGCCTCGATCTGCTGGGCGCTGGCAATCCTTCCGCCTCAGCCTTCCAAAGCGCAGTATTACAGCCTGAGCCACTGAGCCTGGCTAATTCTAATCTTTAAGGATATTTTCTCTGACAAAAAAGCATCTTATTTATTTTGAATGATGACTTGCAGAATTTATTCTTTTTGCAAGTGACAATGTTTATTTTAATAAAAAGTATGGTTATGATATCACAAATTACAAGAAAACCCTAAATCAATATAAGATTTAACTATATTATTTCATTTTTTTTCAATGGCAAGGCTGGTATTGATCACATACTTCTAATAGAGACTGAAAACAGATATTGTTGACACGTTAGCTTCTTCATAATGGATCATTGATCATAATATGAATTATTGTGAAATTAAAAATAAGCCATTTATTCCAGGCTGATATGTTAATATGTTCCCATCATTTTGATTATGTATAGTAGAAGTGAGTGATTTACTGAGGAAATTAAAGAAAAACCTAACATTGTAAAGAATATCCATAGCTTAGTAAAGAATATGTTATAGATTCACATTTCTTTACTTATTGTTTTGTATTCTGCCTCCAATTTTGTAATAAGAAATGAACAGTTTACATAGCCAAAGGCATTGAATGACTAAGTTCTGTTTACCTGGTATATTTTTTAAATAAATAGTTTTCAGTTTTAGTTTCCTGTTTATAGCTCTAATTTACATTTCATGCTATTTAAATTTTCTGACTGAAAAGCAGTTAAGATTGAGGTTAAAAATCTTGCAATTTTGATTAATCCGATTTATTGAGTGTCCACAGTATACAGTGAATACAGGCATCTATAATATTAAACCAAAGAAATAAAAAGCAACATCTCATTGAGAAACATAATTTTTATTCATGCAACTGAGCTCACTTTGAAAGAAAATAGACATTTTAAAAGTTCTAAGTAGAACAAGTTGTAAATATAACCATATACTTAGATATAATAATGGATTCCTTGCAAATGGATTATTTTGTAAGAAGGTAATACATTTTATATATATTATCTTAATTAATTTTTAGCCTGCCAAGCATATTTAACTAAAGGATCATTTGTGTACAGTTACTGATGAAGATAGAATACCTTGAGATAGGTATAAGATTAAGTTTATCAAGGATTATTCCATACAGGAGGAATTGAGATTGCTGGAAAAAGAACTAATTATGAAACAGAGGGTATTGAGCAACCCAATACAGAAAAATTTTACTAATTCGGCTAATGGAACTCATTCTATTAGCTCTTATAGACTTACTATATTTGTTTCATTGTCACCTGTGTGTTTGAATGATCTATTCTTAGACATATGAAGTGACATGATGATCCCACTGAGTTTTGTTTGGCATGAATGATATTTTTTAAATTTTCATAATTTTGAATGAAGCAGACAGTCCCCAATTTACTCGTTTCTAAACTCTATGCTGTCCCATGCTTACACTGAAGGCATTTGGATTTGCTAACCTTGATTTTAGTTCATATATTAATTGAAAGTGTACTATGTGCAAAGAAGGCATAAAAGAGACTCATTTCTCTTATCTTCTTATAGAGCTTACAGTCCAGTAGGGGAATCTATAATAAAGAAATAATTACATATTTAAATTAAAGTAATATTAAATACCTGAAAGGAAACTACATATACAACTTGAAGTTTAACAATATTATTTAAACTAGGAAATGACACTTAAGCTAAAATTGGAAAAATTCGTAAATAAGGAGAAGGGTTTTCCAGACATTCACTATTTCTTTTTTCGATGAGAAAAGTAAGGTCTGGAGAGGCAGGCATTCATTACCAGCTAATAGAGAAAGAAAATACAGGCATTCTGGCTTCTAGAATCGAATTCTTTGAACTCTCCAGTGTTTTTATCATCCTTTAAAAATAATCTAATCCTATAAGTTACATATTTTTTGTGGATGAACATTTATAGTTTTTTTAATTTCAAAAAATTGAATGAGTAGAGATACTTTGATTACCTTTCGCTGTTTGATTGGATCTTCTCTAATGTGTCACAGCTAAAGATTATAGGAGAAAATAATGAAAAAATTCAGTAACTGGATCAGTTTTTATTTCTTTTAACTAGTTAAATATTTTTTTTCTTTTAACTAAAACATACTTTTATTAAAATGATTATTTCCCATTTTAAATAATAGTATGCATATAATATTTTCTTTTATCGACTAATAAAATTTGAATTTGGGCACAGACAATAAAAATGTTCATATCACAAAACCAAACACAATATGAATTGTTTCATAGCAATATGAATTGTGCTTCAGTGATCAAAGGATCCATTACACTACAGAAAAATCTGAGTAATAAATATGTCAATGCTATGATTTTTGGACACCATTTTTATTTTTTATGAAACACGTGACTCCACCCCAAAAGTACTGTTCTCAAAAGGTCAATGGCTCTATTTTTTCTATGTGCACTTAGAGAACCAAATTCGATGAACTAGAGACTATTGTAATAATTATTGGTATCAGATCCCCAAGGGCAGTGTTTCTAGTCTGAGCGTCCTTCCCTGCTCTCAATCCTTTAAACCAATCAAGGAAAGCCTTTAAATAAACTAACTACAAGGAACTACCCTTAAAATTATATGAATTTGGTACGAGTTTATCTCACCTGGAATATGACAGGATCTATCCCTTGAGTCCTTTACTGTGCCTGCTCCTCCATTCAGGCAGAGTAGACAAAGCTTCTAAAAGCTAGAATGTACGTAATTCTACCCAATATCTCACTTCTAAATATGTGCTGGATGAAGGGAAGACAGTCAAATGAAAATGCTTAACATTTTTATAGCTCTCACTGTGTGCTAGGCCATGTCTTAGAAAACCACATACTGCCGGGCTCAGTGGCTCAGCCTGTAATCCCGCGCCTCTGGGAGGCTGAGGTGAATGGATTGTCTGAGCCCGCGGGTTCGAGACCCGCCTGGGCAGACGAGACCTCATCTCTACAATAAATCAAAAAATTAGCCGGGCGTGGTAGCACGCGCCTGCAGTTCCAGCTACTTGGAAGGCTGAGGCGGAAGGATCGCCGGAGCCCAGCAGGTCGAGGCTGCGGTGGCCGGGAACGGCCACTGCACTCCAGTCTGGGCAACAGAGGGAGACTCCAACTCAAAAAAAAAAAAAAAAAGAAAACCACATGCTACTAATATGAACCCTATCAGAGGGATAATATTATCTTTATGTTATAGGTGACAAAACCAGCGTGCAAAGAGCTCAGTAAAATAAGCTGAAGGTCTACAGATTGTGAAGTATTACAATGAAGGCAGATAGTTCCAGAAGCTATGCCTATTAAAAAGTTAGCTTTGGAATCAGCCATCTTTCCAATCTGGATTCTAAAATTTACCAGCTGTGAGACCTTGGATAATTTATTTATCTTGTTTTAAAATAATTTTCTTGATCTGTAAAATGAGAAGAATAATAGTACCTACCTTACAGGGTTTCTGTGAGGATTGATTGCAAAGTATCTTAGGACAGTGACTGACACACAGACAGCACTCTAAGTGGTTGACTTTTGTAATCACTGTTATTATACAGGAACACCTCTTTTCATTGTGCCTTACTTTGCTGAGCTCCACAGTGTTTTTTTTTACACATTGAAAGTTTGTGGCAAGTTTATCAGCACCATTTTTCCAACAGCATGTGCTCAAATTTTGGTCATTCCTACAATATTTCCAACATTTTCTTTATTATTTTAGCTGGCATGGGGATCTATAGTTAGTGATCTTTGATATGACTGTTGTAATTATTTTGGGGCACCATGAATCACACCCATATAGGACAGCAAACTTAATAGATAAATGTTGTTTGTGTTCTGACTGCTTCATGGACTAGCCCTTCTCTCCCTACTCTTTGGGCTTTTTCTATTCCCTGAGACACAGCAATATTGAAATCATGCCAATTAATAACCCTACAATAGACTTTAAGCGGTCAAATAAAAGGAAGAATTACGCATCTCTCTCTTAACATCAAAATTCAAAAATAATAAAGCTTAGTGAGAAAGGCATGTCAAAAGTCAAAATAGACTGAAATCCTGGCCTCTTGTATCAAACAGTTAGCCAAGATGTGAATGCACATAAAAAATTTCTTGAAAAAAATTTAAAGTATTAATCCAATGAACACAAGAAAAACAAGAAAACAAAACAGGCCTATTACTGATATGGAGAAAGTTTTAGTTGTCTGGATAGAAGATCAAAGCAGCCACAGCATTATCTTAACCCATAGCCTAATCCAGAGCAAGAACGTAATTTTCTTTAATTTTATGGAGGCTGAAAGAGGTAAGAAAGTAGCAGAAGAAAAGTTGGAAACTAGCTGATGTTGGTTCATGAAAGTTTTTTTTTTTCTTTAATTTTTTTTATTTTAAAGATGTGGGGTACAATTCAGAGTTAGGTATACAAATGTTCATTATGCAGGTACCCTTGTTGATGAGCTGTGCACCCCCCCCAGCAGATTCCCACTCCTGCCAATCCCACAGCACACCCCCCCACCCCCACCCCGACAGTTTTCTGCTACTCCCAATTCTTTTCTTATAATATTACGATAATTGTTCAAGGTATGTTTATGCATGAGAACATGTGATACTCAGTTCTTTGTTTCTGTGATACATCACTCAGTATTATAGACTCTAAGTCCATCCAGGTTGCTGTGAAGTTCATGATTTTGTCCTTCTTTATGGCTGCGTAATATTCCATTGTGCATATGTGCCACATTTTTTTTATCCAGTCCTCTTTTGAGGGGCAGCACGATTGGCTCCATGTTCTTGCTACTGTGAACAATGCTGCTATAAACATACATGTGCAGATATATTTTTTATACAGTGATTTGAGTTCTTCTGAGTATATTTCCAGTAGGGGGATTGTAGGGTCACATGGAAGGACGATTTTTAGATCTTTCAGAAATCACTACATTGTTTTCCAGAGAGGCTAGTTTACACTCCCACCAACAGTGTAGAAGTGTTCCCTTTTTGCCATATCCTCTCCAGCATCTGTTGTATTTCGAGTTATTGATGATGGTCATCCTGACTGGAGTTAGGTGGTATCTCAGTGTTGTTTTAATTTGCATTTCTCTGATGACTAGTGAGGCTGAGCATTTTTTCATGTATCTGTTGGCCCATTTTTACAACATAAAAGTGTAAGGTGAAACAGCAAGTGCTAATGTAGAAGCTGCACAAATTATCCAGAATAGATCTAGCTAAGATAGTTGAAGGTGGCTACACTAAATAACATATTTTCAATATAGATGAAACAGCCTTCTATTGAAAGACTATACCATCTAGGAGAAGATAATCAAAACCTGGCTTCAAAACTTCAAAGGATAGACTGACTCTCTTATAAAGGGTTAATACAGCTGATGACACTAAGTTGAAGTCAGTGCTCATTTACCATTCTGAAAAATACTAGAATTCTTAAAAATTGTGCTGAATATATTATGTTTTATAAATGTAACAACAAAATCTAAATGTCAGCACATCTATTTAAAATTTGATTCACTGAATATTTTTAGCCTGCTGTTAAGACCTACTACTCAGAACAAAAAGATTCTTTTCAAAATTTCACTGCTAATTGACAATGCATTTGGTTACCAAGGAGTTCTGTTGAAGATATATAAGGAGATTAACGTTTTCATGCCTACTCATATAACACCCATTCTGTAGCCTGTAGACCAAGAAGAAATTTCAAATTTCAAGAAATACATTCTGTAAGGCTATCGTGGCCATAGATAGTGATTCTGCTAATGAATCTGGTCAAAGAAAATTGAAACCCTTCTGAAAACAAACAAACAAACAAACATCATTTTAGATGTCATTAAGAACATTTCTGGTAGGCAGTCAAATCATCAACATGAGCAGGACACTCAAAAAATTGATTACCACCTCATAAATGGCATGAGTTATTCAAGATTTCAATGGAGGAAGTAACTGCACATGTGGTAGAAACAGCAAGAGTAATACAATTAGAAGTGAATCCTAAAGATGTGACTGAACTGCTGCAATCTCATGATAAAACCTGAACAAATGAGGAGTTTTTCTTGTGGATAAACAAAGAAAATGGTTTCTTGAGATGACTCTTCTCCTGGTGAATATGCTGTGAACATTGTTGAAATATCAATGAAGAACTCAGAACATTACCTAAACCTAGTTGATAAAGCTAGATTTGAGAAGATTGACTCCAATTTTAAAAAAAGTTCTATTCTGTGTAAGAAACAACATAGCATACTACAGAGAAAACTTTTCTGTAAGGAAGAGTCCATCAATGTGGCAAACTTTGTGTTTGTCTTATTTTAAGAAATTGCCTCAGATGCTTCAGCCTTCAGCAACCACCACCCTAATCAGTAAGCAGCCATCAACAATTCAAGACTTTCACTAGGAAAAAAATATTATAATTAGCTGAATATTCAGATGACTGTTATCATTTTTTAGCAATAAAATATTTGGAAATTAATATGTGTATATTATTGTATAGGCATATTTATATTGCATCATTAATACACAGTATAGTATAAACATAAGTTTTTTGTTTGTTTTGTTTTTCGGTGTTTTTTTTTTTTCTGGTTTTTTTGAGTTGTAGTCTCACTCTGTCGCCCAGACTGGAGTGCAGTGGCCGCTCCCGGCCACCGCAGCCTCGACCTGCTGGGCTCGGGTGATCCTTCTGCCTCAGCCTTCCGAGTAGCG
>NW_007252292.1:102839-116274 GCF_000164805.1 Carlito syrichta | reverse complement strand
TGCATCAGCCTTCTGAGTAGCCGGAATTACAGGCACGCGCTACCATGCCCGACTGATTTTTTGATTTATTGTAGAGATGAGGTCTCACTGCCCAGGCGGGTCTCGAACCCGCGGGTTCAGGCAATCCACTCACTTCAGCCTCCCAAAGGCGCGAGATTACAGGCTGAGCCACCGAGCCCGGCTAACATAAGTTTTTATATGCACTGGAAAATAAAAAAAATTGTGTGACTCACTGTATTGTGATCTTTACTTTATTGCGCTGATCTGGAGCCAAACTTGCAATATGTCCAAGGTGTACCTAACACAAAGGTATAGGTGTGCCAGTAGCTGGATCCTGCAAAGGACTTTGATAAAGAGTGATTAGAAATATGAAGTATCCTCTATTTCAGACATCTTTCATTTGAAGTGACAAGGTTTATAAAAATGTTCTTAGTAACTTATCAAATTAAACAAACAAAAATTTCCATTGATTTGCTTAAAGTAGATTTTCTGACATGTGAGACAGTTATTAATTCAACCCTTTGCCTCAAGTCTCTTCTCCGCTCTGAACAAAGAGTTACCCTTCTACAGAATTATGAGAGATATAATCTCATTACCCTTTTTGTTGATTCCTTTTTACTCCATAGGTTTGAAGATGACTGCAGTAGTCTGTTATAGAGACAGTGAAAACACGAAGTCTGTAATAGCAACCAAGAAGAAGAAAAGGAGAAGTTAGAGACAACACAAATGGACTTTTGTTCTAATTATTGTGGAGAATAATGAGGAGATAGTAGTACAAAGTGAAGAATAATTTTTTACTTTATCTTAGACAAGCAAATATAAAGTGTTGTCAATAACAGAGATAGAAAGACAAGAGAAAAAGCAAACGGAAAGTAAAGACTTTGCTTTGGAGTATTTTTGTCTGATCTCCATATACAGTAAGTCAAGGCTGAACACTAAGATTGAGAGTCACTAACTATGTGTCAATATTGTACTCAATGGAGACTATCGATAATTCTCACTCCAGAATGTATTACTGTTATTTTGAAGACTGCGGGCAATTTTTACCCCAGAATATTTTAAGTCTATGTGTTTGATGCCTTCATTGAATAAAGCAATTCTACCTGTCCCATCCTTTGGTGGCCTACACTATTTGATTCCCAGAGAACAGAATGAAAAAGAAAAAGGGTGAATCCCAATAACCACATACCATCAACAACCCAAGCATCAGATCAAAGTTATGAAATTATTCTTTGCCAACTTCCATCCATGTTGGCTTGACCTTTTAAAATTTCTATTTTCAGCCGGGCTCGGTGGCTCAGCCTGTAATCCCGCGCCTTTGGGAGGCTGAGGTGAGTGGATTGCCTGAGCCCGCGGGTTCGAGACCCGCCTGGGCAGCGAGACCGCATCTCTACAATAAATCAAAAAATCAGCCGGGCGTGGTAGCGCCTGCCTGTAATTCGGGCCACTTGGAAGGCTGAGGCGGAAGGATCGCCGGAGCCCAGCAGGTCGAGGCTGCGGTGGCCAGGAGCGGTCACTACACTCCAGTCTGGGCGACAGAGTGAGACTCCAACTCAAAAAAAAAAAAAAATTCTATTTTCTTTAAGCATAAATGATCCCTATGGTCCTTTTTAGCCTGTTTTAATCTATATATCAATTATAATTTTTAAGACCTGGGGGGAGTTGAAAGAATGTGAATTTCTCTGGTTTCTGCAGCCCTCATGGTTGATCTGCACTCTAAATCTCAGAAAGAGCATATGACTGCTGACTGATATTTCATTTATCTACAATTTGACCTATGCCTCTGCTTCATCTCATTGGCCACACACGCACTTCCCTGACTTTTTTCCTCATGGCATATAATCAATAACAAGGGCATTATTCATGTTTCCAACACCTATGAGAAGGCAAAAGTTTCTAAATTCGCCACAAATCTGGGTGAGACGTCCTGCACCAAACCTGAACTCTTGCATTTAGTCTCTCCTCTGTAAAATATTTTATGTAAAAGTTGATTTCTTAGTTGTGCCCTGGCCTTAAAGTGTCAAAATAAGTTTTCTAAGTAACGTGTTTAAAAAGAAATTGCTCCAGAAAATTTTTTCTTTTCTCTTCTTTAGGCAAAGTTGTTATTACATCAATTTTTAAATAAGAGATAAATGAATAGTCTGTACAAAATCATCCTATCACTTTGCAAGTTTATATTAATAAAAATAGAGCTTCAGTCTACAAATTCTATAATTTGGCTCTAAATTATAAATGCCAATTCTTATCCTACAAATGCAAACTCACCAAGGGAATTCAATGGAAAACAATTACCGGGCGGATTTTTGTGCTTTGGTTTCACAAAATAAAATACATTTAGTGTTTTCAAATCAATGCTGGAGGAAATGTCAAGGCAGGGGTACACATTTACTCATTTTGCAGAGATGTCCAAAGCTATTAACTTTCTGCTCTTTAATTAGAAAAGCAATGCAAAACTATTTTCTTGCTCAATTGTCGGAAATTCAAGACATTTGATATTGGGAAAGAGTCCTGAATTTGTGAAATCTTATAGATCCAAATATATTTTTAGTATAATGGCAATAGTTGCTAAAAATGTTTCTATTTTAATGGCGATAGCTTGATTTGGTAAGTATAAAACCCAGGCGTACAAAGATAATGGATATTGAAAGAGGAAGATAATTATAAGAAAATTAAGATGCTTAAGTAGCTTTAAAAATAGTATTATACAAATTTTCCTACACAGTGTATAAAACTATCTGGTTTAAACTGAGTTTTAGGGTAGGCATGAATGCTAAAGTATTTCCTAAAGAATTTCCTACAGTATTTCCTTAATAACAAATTGAGGGTTCTTCTGTTTATTTAAATTATAGTTTCTTTCTTTCACATGCAATTATTTAAAAATAAAATATTTTCTGATGTTCAATCACACTAAGGAAATTAATATGACATAAACCTTAACTCCATGATCTGTAGTTACAGTCATTACTCAGATTATGAGTACAGGGAAAGGAAACTGAAATATTTTATGCCTCATGGTAATTCTCATTATTTTTGTACGAACTTTTATTTTCATTTTGCATCTTATAGATGAACAATGAAGAGAAATAGAAAGCTAAGGGAGAGATGGAAGGAGATAAAAATAAGAGAAAACAGAATAATACTCTGAAGCATTCGTTCCCTTTGGAAGTTCCCAGGAAGAAACCACAGGATAGGAGAGCCACTACTCACACCCACTGATTGTAAAAAAGAATGGCTGACTATTCATTAAAATGATTTGCTTAGTTGAGTTTTGAATAACAGGTTACTAATTGCCTATTATCCTTTTAAGGAAAAGTCTAATTCTTGACCTAAGAGTGTGAGATGGAACCTAAGAACTTGAGAATGTAAAATCTCTAAATACATTCCCATAGAAAAATAAGGGGTTGTCTTGAATACAAATAAAAATATTATATTTAATTCATTCAAATTCAATTGCTGCTAAATTCTAACTATGGGCCCAACATTATGTTACAACAGAGGTAAGTAGGAAAGAGTTCCTGCAAAATAAAAAAAAACAAAAACAAAAAACAAAACAAAACAAAATGATATATATACATATATGTGTGTGTGTATGTATGTATATATATATGTATAAAATAGTGATTACATTTATAAGAATATTCAAGAAAGGCAAAATTAACCTCTAATGGTAGAATTTAGAAAGTGGTTTCTTTGTTGAAGGCACAAGGAAACTTTCTAAAATAAAGGAAAAAAAAATGTTGGGTATGTTGTTTTCAGTGGTGATTCCTTTTCGTATACAACTGTCAAAATTTACCAAACTGTACATTTAAGGTCTGTGCATTTTATTGTACATGAATTATATCTCAATTAAAAATATAATTAAAAAGAAAAAAAGAGAGTTCCTGCCTTTTAAAAAAGTACAGCATGATTTCTGGTGGAATCATAACTTTTGACACAAGATATGCAGCTAACAGAGCCCAAGGCTGAATTTTTAAGTCTAAATTGCTTTTTCCCCCTATATTTTCATACTTCAAGTTTAATGGAAATACTGTGGACTTTGAAATTAGATGATCCTGAGCATCCTCTCTTAATATCCTGAGCACCTTCTCTGAATATCCATTTTCTTTTCCAGAAGATAAAAATGCTACCTTTGGTACCGGATCTGCATGGAATTTTCACCTTCTTTTCAGTTTTCTTTCCAATACAAAAGATAAGATGAGTAGCTTAAAAATGTAAAAGACACAAAATAAAAATATTGACATGCAAAGGTCTCCCACCCTGTTGTCACTCAATACAATTCTACCTCGTGGAGTTAACTTTGATTAATATATTGGTGTGTATTCATCTTTATTAATAAAATTGGTCTTTGGACTAATAACAACAGAAGAATTTGTTTACCTTATTGAATTTTTCACTTACCAGGATTTACTCGTATTCCTTCAACACATAAAAAAGAATACACTTTAGCTATGATACATGTTATGGTTTGAATTCAAAGGGTTCCCCAGTTCATGCTGAAACTTAACCTCCAATGCAACAGTATAAAGAGATGTGACCTTTGGGAGGTGATTAAGCTCCATCTTCATGAGTGGCATTACAACCCTTTTTAAAGGGCTCAAGGTTGAGGCTCTCTTGCTCCTCCAGCCTTCAGCCATGTGAGGACACAGTCTCCCTTTGGCACCTTTCACCCTTCCCCCTTGTGAGGATGTGTCAAGGCCTTAACTAGACACCAAATGCCTTGACCTTGAGCTTCTAGCTTTCAGAACTGCAACAAACAAATATACTTACTTTATAAATTACCCAGTTTCAGGCATATTTTTTTGACAGCAGAACAAATGGAATAAGACTATATATATTCTCAAATGTGATAAAAGCATTGCTACATAGAAATATGTGCTTATTGTTTAAAATAGTATTCTCTTTGTGTGACTTAAATATTAGCCTCTCCAAAGCAGGTTTCCTGGGGAAATATATACGTATTTTAAGTATATATATAAAATTATGTACTTCAGTTTAATGTTGTTAGCATATCTGACTCAGGAAACTGTCAACTTTCAGATGTCAATACAGTCACTTGATAAGTGTATAACTTTGGGAAATTTGCCTCAGATCTCTGTATTTCAGTTTTCTAATTATATAATTATTAATAATAATACATTTTAATAAAATTATTGTGAGTATAAGATGAGTTAATACATGTAAAGCAATGGCTTAGAGAAAACACTCATTAAATGTCATCAATTATGTTCTTTACTAAACTGACATTTATAAAATTAGCTATAGTTAAATTTAAAAATAAACACTAAAAAGTTTATTTTCTTTTTTATGATTTTGTTAAAAGAAACTCCCACCTTGGAAAATATTCATTTTAAACAATATGTTCAAAATCTGTGTACAAACCACCATTTAAAGTACAGTATCTCACCTTTTAGGGAATGTACACAGATTTTGTAATGAGGCAGCAAAAGGAAATTTTTTTATTTTGCTATACCTGTCTTAATTATTTAAATAAAATTGTAAACAAAAGTATATATCATACATGAGCAATATATTTACTAAGTCCTTACAGTACTTTACAATCCTTATATCATTTTGATGGTGAAAAATATTTTGTATAATATATTTTTTTTTTCTCACTAATATAGTTTTTTCAGAATGCTGTTTTATCCCCCTAGATCAAATCAGGCAGCTGTCATACTTACTAACTCATGCAACCGATTCTAAACGAAACTAACAATATAATGACAGAAAATCAATCTAACATTGTAGACAATATGGACATAATTTTGTGTCCTTGAACACCGGCAGCCGTTTTATAAAATAAGGAATTGTTTAGTCCTTAAAACTAAGCGAACAGTTGTAACTGCATATGAAGATAAATACGTCCTATGTTCTCAACCTACTATCATCTTTTGTGTTTTATAAATCTTTGTATACATATATAAGAAGCAATCTGAATAGATGGATAAACTAAAAAATTTAAGTTCCAGTTTTATGAACTAGCTTATTCTGAATATTAATAGCTTTTAATAATTAAAATATAAATATAAAAACAAACACCATTTATAGTATTACACTTCAACAATATTCTTTTATGTGCACAAGTATAGAGAAAGAGCCAGCAGCTATGGTTCAAATACTAGACCTACTGTTTTCAAGCTATGTAAACTTTTAGCAAATTACTTGATCACTATGTGTGTCAGTTTGTTGTTGCTGTTGTTCCTCTTCTTCTTTAAAAGATGAATAATTACAGTACCCCTTAGAGAGAGAGCCATATAAAAAGCTTCTTAAAGTGCTAGGACATACTAAGCATTCACTTCATATACAATTACTATATTTGTACGTGTATGGGTTTTGAAGACCATATTATTTTTTTTGTTTTAATGAATGTTTGTGACTTAAAATACTGGCACTTTTGCTCCTCAACTTATTGCACCTGAGTTGGTATGCCCAAGCTAATAGTCAATATCTATTCATGTTCATTTAATCAATGACCATTCCAACGTATATGTGATTAGTACTCATGACTGAATTTTAGAAAGACAAAATTATTAGCTTCGCAGAAACTTGATGGACTTAGAGTCTGTAATATTTAATGATCTATCACAGAAACAAAGAACTGAGTACCACATGTTCTCACTCATAAATGGACCTTGAATAATTATCATAATACTGTAAGAAAGGGATGGCAGTAGTGGGAAACTGCCAGGGGATGGGGCAGGGTAGGACTGACAGTAGTGGGAAACTGCTGGGGATGGGGGAAGGACCTAATCAACAAGGGTACTCGCATGATGAATATTTGTATACGTAACCCTGAATTGTACCCCACATTTTTAAAATAATTTTATTTAAAAAGTAGACTGAAGCAATTTTTTTAAGTGATATCTTTAAATCTTGCTGAAAGGCTGACTTTGCTGCTGAAGTCCAAGCTTTGTCTTTGACAACAACCTTTGCTACACAAGACCTGCGTTCAGAAAGAGTGCTTCCTGTCAGTTGATCATTAGATTGGAAAATTTCAGCCAAATATTCCAGTAGAGGAAGATTTTGTTGGTGTGAAATGATAGACACAAACTATTGAAATGCATAGGAAACGTCACATTTTTCAAAGAAGAGAGAGTAATTCATCTTGCATTAAAATCACTGAAATGAAGCTCAGAATTCCTTGATTTTTATCCCAGCTCAGTCACTTGCCTACTAAGTAATTTGAATTATCTGAGCATCAGTTTCTTTCATATAACAAGCTCTGCCATGACTGGTGAGTTTACCATAAGTCATTTATAGGAATTGTAGGTCTAGAGTTCAGAAGTAACATTAAGACAATATCCCTGCTCTTTGCTGATCCATTTTCTATATGATAACAAGAGCTATATATCACTCTTTATTATGCCACTGTGTTTATCTGAAATTCTGCTAAACTCCTAACTAAAAGTTCCACAAGAACCTCAAACTTGGCATTTCCAACTAAATGTATAGTTAATTCCCCTTTCTCTTCTCTTCCTTCTATAGAAATTTCAGTTGGTGGCACCACTATCAAACCAGTCAAACAAGAAGAAAACCTACCAGTCACCTTTACCTGCTTTTCTCACCACTCCTATTCAAAAGAAATAAGTGACCACACAAATCTGTCTTGCGTATTTGACCATATTACCCTGTCTAATAAATTTATTTAATGAAAAAATAAAATGCCTAGGGAGTGACAAATCTCTACAATGAAAACTATAGAAGTGTCAAATCTCTACAATGAAAACTATAGAACACCATGAAAGATGCTGTAGATGACACACACTAATGGTAAAACATCCATCCCATCATCATGGATCAGAAAAAATAACATTTTTTAAATGACCAAATTTCCCATAGCAATCGACAAAGTCATTGCAATCCCTATCAAAATATCAATGCTATCTTTTACAGAATTCTTAAAAAATTCTAAAAGTCATGTGAGTCTTAAAAAGAGCAAAAATAATCAAAGAAATTCTAAACAATAAGAATAAAGCTGAAGGCTTCACAAGCAGAACAGCAGGATACTTGTATAAAAATAGATATATAAGTCAATGAAACAGACTAGAAAATCCAGAAATAAAGCCACATGTCTACAGCCAACAGATCTTTGACAAAATTCAACAAAAACACACACTGAATAAACGATACCCTATTCAATAAATGGTGTTGGAAAAATTGGACTGCCACATGCAGAAGTCTGAAACTAGACCCTTATCTTTTACCATATAGAAAACTCAACTCAAAGTGAAATAGAGACTTAAATGTAAGATCTGAAACTGTGAAAATACTAGAAGAACACCTAGGGAAAACACTTCTGGACATTGGTCTAGGCAAAAAAAAAAAAAAAAAAAGACTGAGACCTCAAAAGCACAAGCAAAAAAATAAATAAATAAATGGGACTTAAACTAAAAAGTTTCTTCAGAGAAAAAACAAAACAAAAACCTATCAACAGAATGAACAGACAACCTACACAATGCATCTGACAGGGGACTAACAATCAGAATTTATAAGAAATTCATTTGATAAAAAGATATCAGCACTCATACCTTTACCACAGCACTATTCATAATAGTAAAGATATGGGATCAATCTAAGTGTTCATCAGCGAATGACTGGATAAAGAAAATAAGGTACACATACACAATGGAATACTATGCAGCCATAAAAAGAATAAAATCTTGCCTTTTGCAGCAATATGGTTGGAACTAGAGACCATTCTCTTAAGTGAAGCAACTCAAAAACAGGAAAACAAATGCTGCATGTTCTCACTTATAAATGGGAGCAAAATAATGTGCACACATGGACATAGAAAGCGAAATAATGGACAATAGAGACTTGGAGAGATGAGATGGTGGGAGGGAGGTAAGGAAGGAAACATTGCCTAATGGTTTCAATATATATTTCTGAGTGAGGTATACAAAAAGCCAAGACTTCACCCCTACAATTATCAATGTAATAAAATTTCACTGGTACCCCTTAAATATATAAAATTTTTAAAGATTATTTAAAGAATTACCAGGAAAAGTACTAAAATGAAAGATGTTGAGAGATTTTCCCTGAGAAAAGTAGGAATCAGAGAACCTGGGGTTTCTATATCCCATGTGACAGCACTTCTTTGTGTAGGGTAACCAACAAAGTGGAGAAAGTTGTTCAAGAAAACTTTAATGAGTAAACAAAAAACGCAAGAGTGCCCAATGAAGTATGAGGTGTTAGCCAAAGGACATAGAAAAAGACATTGGGGAAACAGAAGTAATTGATATTTGGAAAACATTCACTTTGTGCCAAGTGTTTTAAACATATTATCTTACTTTTCATCACAATAAACCACTTATTTATATTTCCATGAGTGAAAAGACTTTGACCACCATTGTGGAATGAGATTCTAGTACACTAATAAAAATTATAAGATTCTAACAATATTTGTTTAAAGCACACACACACACACACAAATTTATAGTAATATGAAAGAAAGGAGAATCAGTGAACACAAGGCATATACCTACGTTTTTCCAACAATTATATTTTGGGGAACCAAAGTTTTTCATTTCAAAGTACTGCTTATCACCTACATAGTGAGCCGTCTCTTTTAGTGTAAGGCACTTTCTCTATCCAAGAGGTCCCTGGATTCCTGAAATTTCTATGTAGATTGTGCTTAAATCACAATAAATAAATTCAGTGATTAATTTGAGACTAAATAGGTAAAAGTTGGTTAATAATTTTAAACTGGAAACCCAGAAAGATAGAAATAACATAAATAGAAGAGGCCCAATTGCTGACTACATTTTTTTTTTGGAGGGTAAAGAAATGTGTTCATTGCAGATTTTTCAGAATTTGAGGTTAAAATTGTATGTGGACATAAACATGTTGGTAGTTATGGAAAGTAAGTAAAGATACTAAAAAGTGACTGGAGCTAAAGATAACCATCTGAGAGTCACCAACACAGTTCAATAGAGAACATTGATCCTCCTTGTCAGGAAGCGTAGAGGCGAATGGGAGTTGAGAACAGCACTTTAAAGGATAGCTGCCTGGAGTGGGTGGAAGAAAAAAATGGAGCCAGTAGGAAACACAAATGTGGTGTAGTCACAGATGCAGCACTGTTTGTCAGTGGCGAGGGTGTGGCAAATTAGACTCACTCCCTCAAGTGAAGTCAGGGAGTAAGCTGAAAATGAAGAGATGTTCTTCTGAGTTTTAAGACTGAATGGGGTCCACCAGTGTTCTCTCAGTTGTGCTGTGCTGGCTGCCAGGAATGAAACCCTGAATCACCAGTTCCCCCGGCAGTTGTTTCGGTGTTTCAAGTCAAATTGTTAGCAAAATCTGCACCTTTGCTCACTGAATATTCTCAGATTCTAGCAAAGAGGCCAACAGTGTGACTGGCAGATAGCCTGGATGATTGACTAATACACACATGTGCACTGAAATAGTTCTGTACTATCTGCCAGTCACGTCATGTCTGTCCAATAGCTGCCTGAAAGTAAAAAAGTAAAGAAGCTGAAGAAGAAAATAAGAAAAAAAAAATAGTCAGTACTTGAGAATCACAAATTCTCAAACATTAGAGTACATTGGAATAACTATGATATATATTAAAATACTAATTTCCAGGCCTTACCTCCTGAGATTCTGATTCCATAGATCTGCATTGGTGGACCAGGTCCCTGCATTTCTGTAAAAGCTCGTCAGTGTTTCTGATGTTCTATTATTCTTTGAACACATTTTTTTAAAACATTGCCCTGGACAGTAGGAGCTGAGAAATCTTATAAAACTGTATTGAAATGTTTCTGAGTAGACATACTCTGTTTTTACTTATAAACATCACTTGATTATTAATGTCATACTATTATATACATAAAAATAAATGATTCATGTGCAATTTAGTTTCTGCAGTTTGATATTGTGATATTAAATACATTACTGTTTTCTGTCCTAGAAAAATTAATCAAAATTAATCAAATTTTGAGAAGACTGAGGGCATCATAAATCATGACTTAAACTCACTCATACTTGCATGTTGATAGATTACTAAAGGGAGTATGTTCAGGAGGCAAGGGCTGTCCACCGAGAATATCCTGCTTCAAATGTGAATCTAAGAATAGATAAGATTCCAGCCAGCTGCAACTGACATGACATGGGATGGGGGAGGAAGTACTTTCAGAAATAATTAGGTCCCAGCACATTCAGAATGTTATAAATAATAAACAAAACCTTGAATTGGCTAAAGAAACAGAATTGGTGCAAACTTGAGAGCACAGGTGTTTTGTGTTTGGTATGCCTTGCCATGCCCATGAGGCAGGCAGACACGTTCAATACAACTTAATGAATCTTCTGGGAAGACCCCAAATAGATTACTTCACAGGAGCCCAGAGCAGGAAGAGTCAAAGCCAGACTAACTGTAGCGTAATGCGTAGCTAAGAAAGAAGACACACTCTTGAACATTATTGACTGTAGAGGTAAAGTAATTCACTGTTATGCACAAAAGCTCTGATAAATTCATTAAAAACTTTACTTAGAATCCTCCCAAGCAACAAATAAGATTTCTATGTAGTCATGTTCTTGTATGTGTGTGTGTGTGTGTGTGTGTGTATTTTGTTGTTGTTTTGTTGTTGTTTCTTGTATTTCCATTTTCCAGAAAATTGTTGTTTCACTAAGGTGGCAATCTAATTTATTTTACAGGGGTTTTTAATAAGTAACATACTAGGCATTATTCTAAGTACTTTATGAACATTAAATATCTATTCCTTATATCCATTTGATGGACAAAAAAAAAACCTGAAGCACAAAGAGGTTAAATAACATGCCCAAGGTCACATAGCAAAAAGTGATGATAATGAACCTAGGAATTACATGCCACAGCCAGCCTTCACTCTCACAATTGCTTTGTTATTCTGCCTCTTATGTTCTGCTGCCAAAGTACCCAAGTATTGGGCTGGGAGTACTTATTTTTACTGGGAGTACTTATTAGAATTTTGTAGGCTATCTATACAGCAGTAAATTTAGTAAGATGTCTCCAAGTAGAATTGAATCACACTATAAAATGACGTTGGTGCCGCTGCTGGGTCACTTGTGTGAGTCAGCCAAACTAACGAATACCATATATGCTGAGATCTCATGTCTTAGAGTGTTCTCTGACTTATTAGAGACAAGGTGGCAGGACACAAATATTAGAAGCAAACTAAAGAGACTGCAATTTTTCTGATCTCTGACATCCCTGGTCACACATATATAAATCTTGATTGTCTCTTGAATCTGAGTTTGCTGAACAAGTGAGAAGAATTTGTCAATAATGGTATCATGTGTTATTAGCAGCAAAATACCATTTTCCAAAAAAATGGAGGATCTAATATATAAAACAAACTAATAAGTAGTTTTAAGACTATCAGGATTAGGGGGCATGCTGACTCAGAACCAAGTAACTTCACCTTCTTTTTAATCCCCTTTCTTAGATAATTCTAAAGCACTTTTCAGTAATAAACTGCAATGAACTGTATAGTTATACTGAATACATTTGGAAACCCTAAGCTTCCTTGAATGGCTCTGAAGCTGATTATTTTTCCTTGGATTACAATTCTGTTTCTTGACAATGATTACTCTCCTGAATTAGACAAGGATAGGAGTTTTCTTCCCAGAGCTCAGAAACAATCAAAAAGACAACAAAACTACCTTGGACATGACCTCTATTCATTATAAGGTTAGCACTAAATATGTTAGTGCATTATGCACAAGTGCTAATAGGTCTCATAAATTTAGAGAGCTCTAGGGGCAATGGAGTTGATTTCTCACTACCTTCTTAATAGATGTTCCGATGAAAGGATGGGTTAGTTGAATTGAATTGAGTGACAACACATACCAATAACCAAATCGAGTTTTATCTCATTATATACATTTATTCTTATAAAATAAAGGCACTGACTTTATTAACCAAAAACCCATTCATATATTCATTATTAATTTTAAAACAAAGACTAGCAGCATAGCTAAGTTTCAGTTCCATGAGGGTGTGGTTATGCTATTAGGGTATCAGTGCAACTGCAAAGGGAATGTTAACATCTCAATGAGATCATTCTGCTGTTAAAAAAAATTCAAAAGCTTTTGAAATAAAGCATGCTACATAAATACCTTTATTATGTTTTTCTCAGTAGTCTGAAACTTGGTAGGATAGAAGAAAAATCCCCCACAGTGAATCTATCTTTTTTTTTTTTTTAGTTGGAGTCTCACTTTGTCACCCAGACTGGAGTGCAGTAGACACTCCTGACCACTGCAGCCTCAACCTGCTGGGCTCCAGCTATCCTTCTGCCTCAACCTTCCAAGTAGCTGGAACTACAGGAGCGCGCTACCACACCTGGCTAATTTTTGGTTTATTGTAGAGATGAGGTCTCGCCAAGTTGCCCAGGCAGGTCTCGAACCTGCAGGCTCAGGCAAACCACTCACCTCAGCCTCCCAAAGCGCTGAGATTACAGGG
>NW_007252292.1:101487-102406 GCF_000164805.1 Carlito syrichta | reverse complement strand
CCATCCCCCCCCATAGTTTCCCAGTACCGTCAGTCATTTTCTTATAGTATTACATTGGATGTTCAAGGTCCATTATATGAGTGAGAACATGTGATACTCAGATCTTTGTTTCTGTGAGAGGTCACTCAGTATTATAGATTCAAGTTCCATCCAGGTTGCTGTGAAATTCATGATTTTGTTCTTTTTTATGGCTGCGTAGTATTCCATCATGTATATGTACCACATTTTTTTAATACAGGCCTCTTTTGATGGGCAGCATGGTTGTTTCCGGGTTCTTGCTATTGTGAACAATGCTGCGATAAACATACGTGTGCAGGTATCTTTTTTATAGAGTGATTTGAGTTCTTCAGGGTATATTCCCAGTAGGGGGATTGCGGGGTCATATGGGAGGTTGATTTTAGAGCTTTTAGGAATTGCCACACTGCTTTCCACAGAGGTTGTACTAGTTTACACTCCCACCAACAGTGTAGAAGTGTTCCCTTTTCGCCACACCCTCTCCAGCAGTTGTTATTTTTTGAGTTGTTGATAATTGCCATTCTGACTGGAGTTAGGTGGTATCTCAGTGTGGTTTTGATTTGCATCTCCCTGATGATTAGTGAGGTTGAACATTTCTTCATGTGTTTGTTGGTTGCTCGGATGTCTTCCTTTGTGAAGTGTCTGTTCATGTCTTTTGCCCATTTGATAATAGGGTTGTTTGTTTTTTTCTTTTCAGCACATTTTAGATGCCCTTTCTTAGACAAATCCTTTCATGGGCAAACATCTAGAGTCCTGTGGCAAATTGTTGCACAATTCTTTGCATATAAAAAGAAGTAGCCGGGCTCGGTGGCTCAGCCTGTAATCCCGCGCCTTTGGGAGGCTGAGGTGAGTGGATTGCCTGAGCCCGCGGGTTTGAGACCCGCCTGGGCAACTTGGCGAGACC
>NW_007252292.1:65721-101467 GCF_000164805.1 Carlito syrichta | reverse complement strand
GTGGCCGGGAGTGGCCACTGCACTCCAGTGTGGGTGACAGAGTGAGACTCCAACTCAAAAAATAAAATAAAATAAAATAAAAAGAAGTTAAGCAAGCAGCAACCCATGAAAAGGAAACTTGTGACTTGAAGGGACACTTGGGTTGGGTTTTTCCGCCTTTTGAATCTCCAGGATTCTCAGAGAGGCTGAGAAGTCTCAAATATACATCCCGTGGCTGCTCAAAACATAAAAGCCTGCGTATTACCTTTCGGATCTTTGGTTCTATTTTATTTTGGCCATCTGGAATTTCTACTCAATCACCAATAATATGCATTTTAAAACAAAGTAAGGTTTGTTCTTCTCTAAATGCTCTGACAGTAAGTAATTTTGATAAATAAAATAAACCACATTAAGCACATATTTATTAAGAATTGATATGTTTATTTCTATATCGTATTTTGAAAAAAAGTCTCTTGTACTATTTGATCTGTTATTATTTATTACAGAGAAAGAAGCAATTGCATAACAAATTTTTCAGATCTGAGCCGTATCATAGCCTTTATTTCTAATGCTTCATTGGAGAATTTGATTTGTATGTTCTCAAGTCTCTCATGTGAATTATAAAAATTAATGAAAATATTTTGTTGAACAATTTGTGTGAGGTTTTGTTATGATGAATCATTAAATTACATAGGCTAATAAATATACATAGCCACCTATTGTATGAATTTTTGAAATGTTGTCATTATAACAAAAAGATAATTGTGATAATGTTTTCTACAACACAACAAATATCATTTTGAGGTAAGGCCCAATTCTTGGAATAACCAGGAGTCCTTTAGGTAGTAAAACACTACCTAAACACTAAGATAAATCCAAGGCGTTCCTTTTAGCTCAGTATACAAAGCAAGAAAAAAAAAAAAAAGAAGGAATAGGACAAAAGATTGATGATTATGTTATACATTTATTCTCATAAAATAAAGATGTCAACATTATTAACCACAAACCCATTCATATATTCACGACATAAATATAAATGAAAAGGAAAAATATGTATACAAGGAAAATGACAAAGGACTCAGGCTAAATGTTAATAAAATTTTAGCCGTTAAACAATACGTGTCTTGTGGAATAAACAGTTTCCTTTCACTGATAACATTAACTCAGATGAGCAAGAAGTGTGTAGAACGCCTGATTAATTTATTTATATATAAAACATTTATGCACAAGGGACTAGGCTAAGTGTAGGTATTAAGCAAGAAGCAGCACCTGCATTTTCTCTAATGCAACACTCAGTTAACAGGCAGGTTTTAGGCCAATAAATGCACCATATGAATTTTATGCGAGAGGCATGGAGGAGGTAAGGACACTTATGTGTTCTGGACTCTGGCAATGGAACAAAGGAAATGTGAGCTGTAGACATTGTTTCTCAGAAGCTTGCAATTCCGACGACTAGAAAAGGCAGTCACACACAAAACAAATCCACACAGGGATCAGTGTTTATTTAAGCAACCAAATGATAAAGACAAAGACTGCTGAGAAAGTTCAAGAAAGAGGAGAAGCAATATCAGCTCTGATGGAACCAAGGTTCTCTAACATTAACCTGAGACTCTCTTGCATGTGATAGCTTTTCCTTTGACCTGTAAGTGCCTCAGATAGGAGTTTGTTTTGTTTATTTTCATATTGTATTCATTGCCTGAAGATTTTCCTCCAAGGAGTGGCACATAAAATTATATGAACAATACTATCTGTTGTTATTATTCTTTTAATGATGAGGAATTTGGCACAGAATGACTTCAGCCCAGGGCTGATTTGCCCTGAATTTAGCAGATAAATACTGGGCTATTTCTTCTACACCTGTATTTTGATATATTGGCTTACTGTTATTTTAAACCATTTCAAACTCTACTTTTTACTGCACATTTTAAATGATGTTACAACAAACTTTTATTTAAAAAAAAAGAGTTAAAATATTAAAACCACTAAAATCTTTTTAGAAAATTTAAATCAAGATGGAAAAATATACATGATATAAATTATACCATCATTGTAAATGACATAATTTCTTGCTATATATAAGCTGAAATTTTCACTGACTATCTTATTTATATGATGATTTCCATAGTGAAATGAAATCTATGAATTCCCTATTACAGATGCATTCAGCTGTACTAAATGAAAAAAAAAATCATATTCATTTAAGGTCATTCTTGCCTGGTGCAAATCTCTGAAAGCAGTAGCTCTGAGGGCCTGAATGCCATCTCTTCTGAATGTGCCTTTTATATGCTATGTTTTATATTTAAAGAAGGATATTTCTATGAGGATTTAAGTTCAATTTCTTGCCAAAATTTAAATTCAATTTAATCTTCTTTTTCAAGCTCTTTTCTATTTCTTGATTTATTTTCAATTGTCATATATTTAGATATCTGAAATTCTCTAATTTGGACAAATGACTCCATTGACTTATTATTCAGTGATTTTATATTAAAACTCAATTACTCTAATAAATCTATCTCTGGTATTAAAATAATTTAGGCACAATTTCATACTTTTTGTGTTGGTTCTATTTTTTCTAAGCCTTGGAAACAGAAGTAAAATTTTTAACATATTTATCAATTCTTTTAAGTACAAAAGATGGCAAAAATTTTGTTAAAAACTTTCAAGTGCTACTGTTTTTAAAAAGATTTTTACCATAAATTGGAAATCTGGAACTTACATTTCATAATAATTATATCAATAAAAATATCAGATGTTTTCTTAAGAGATACAGTTTGAAACTTTAATCACTTAAATTGACTACTTGCAAAATTGAAATTGTATTCAGATAGGCTAGCAGATGATCCTAAGATGTAAAACACATAATTGAAAACACAATTGTTTAAAAATAAGGTATTTAAAAAGAAGAATATGAGCAATGATGTTTCAATATGATAAAAAGCAGAAATAAAGTAAATAAATATATGATATTATATCTGAAATGTGGTTGTCTTAGGGTGATCTTCTTGCAGAAGGATCTGCATCTAGATATTATTAGGCCTACCAAGTTACTGTGCATCCTTTTCCTCACTTCACCTCATATACAATAACAATATTTACACATTAGTGTCAGGTTCAACTTGGTAAACACGGTAGCACGTCTTTCGTAAAAAAAAAAAAAAAAAGTACTTAATCTTTGTTATCAAATAATTGTCTCATTATCTGAAGTTATATTTAAAACATAAATTTTAAATATGGAAAATATTATAATATTTAACATAAAACATCTGCATCAAAATGGGATATTTGAGAATATATACATTCATCTTTGTAATAAGAGATCCAGCATAAAACTGTGACTTTAAAAAGATATTTGATGAATTGAATTCAATTTATTCCCTTTACTTAAAAAGTCTTAGAATCTCAACACAGAGTCAAAGGGATTTATCTCATCTAGCTTATCACATTTTTCTTAAAATATTAGGTATTTGATAAAATTTAACCTTAATACAAACATTAGCTATCTGATTGCTTCAGAAAGTCTTACTTCTCCGTACTCCATCAAATAAGCATTATTTTGTACTACTGTAGATATAAATCACAGAAACTGACTTGCAGGCAAAGTGACAGCCCTGAGAAAATTTTGTATGGATTAAGAATATATTGGCACACTTAATTACATATGTTTGAGGAAACTTCTTCCTTGAATTATAAGTATTTCCATGAAGAAGAGAATTGAAGAGAGTCGATATTTAAGCAGAGGTAAAATGTGGAAGCAAGATGGTTCACAATTTGTTCAGAAAAAGATGGGTTGCTCAGTGAAACAAGAATACAAGATTTGCACTGAAGACCAGATTGAAAATGGTTATGGAGGTCATTTTTTTTATTTTTATTTTTTGAGTTGGAGTCTCACTCTGTCATCCAGACTGGAGTGCAGTGGCCACTCCCTGTCACCGCAGCCTCGACCTGCTGGGCTCCAGTGATCCTTTCGCCTCAGCCTTCCGAGTAGCTGGAATTACAGGCACGTGCTACCACGCCTGGCTGATTTTTTTGATTTATTGTGGAGATGAGGTCTCGCCAAGTTGCCCAGGCGGGTCTCGAACCCTCGGGCTCAGGCAATCCACTCACCTCAGCCTCCCAAAGCACGGGATTGCAGCCTAAGCCACCGAGCCCGGCTGGTTATTGAGGTCATTTTTTGATAACCATATATTTTGAGTACATTTGGCTTTCTTGATAACATTCCTAAACAAATCAAGCAACTACATTTTAAAATTCTTTATTGTCAAGAAAACTATTATTCGCTGCTAAATACTCTCAATGATTTTTGGTAGAGATGGCTACAAGTTACTGTTTTATGTTTCTCTTACTTCAATTATTTTATAAGTTTAAATAGATTTCTTCTATTTTCCGCATTTCTCTGATTCCTCTTGGTGAATAAAATGTGAAGAGTAATAATAGTAACAAAATATTTAGGATTTTGTGAATGGTACACACGAAGTAGCTACAAAATAGTTTAGCTAGAGAGAAACTTAACTCTAACAGGGGGACCAGA
Organism: Carlito syrichta; assembly: GCF_000164805.1. NCBI lineage: Eukaryota > Metazoa > Chordata > Mammalia > Primates > Tarsiidae > Carlito > Carlito syrichta. Next base: position 96,960 of record NW_007252292.1, on the reverse strand, counting down.
AAACAAGAATATATTTCTAAAAATTGTATATTTATTCCTACATGTTTAAACTTCAGTAATCCTTCAAGATACTCTCCATTTGCTGCAATATACCTATAGAGATGCTTTCTTCACAGCTCAAGACAGTTTCTGAGCTCATTAACTTTGATTCCTTTTAGTGCTTCTGCCACTTTTTGTTTCATCTCCTCCACATCAGCAAAACATTTCTCTTAGAGGACTTTTTTCACTGAGGAAACCAAAAAAAGTTGCTCAGGGAGACAACAGGCGAATAGGGAGGGTGGGCCCCAGGGGACATGCGATATTTTGGTCAGAAACTGCTGAACACTCAGATGGTGAGGGTAGATGTGTTGTTATGGTGGAAGAACCAGTCACCTGTTTGCCACAACTTGAGACTTTTCTTCCACAAATCATAATGCAACCTTCTCAGGACTTCCAAATAAAAACTTTAGTTGACTAGAGCATCTGGAGGAGAAAATTCCATGTGCACTTCAAGGGGTCTGCCCTCCAAAAGATAATCCCAGGGTTTTTGGGGTCCCCTTTTATTTTTCTTTTTTTTTTTCTTTTGTTTAAGAGGATTATTTTAACAACTTGAGGAAAAATTTATAGGCAAAATCCTTTTGTAATAAATTGTCAGAGAATAAGCTTTCCTATTTTGCTTTTTTAGTCCATTGTGTACCTCGCTAGAGATGAATAGATGCTAAATAGACATGAAGACAAGTTGGAGATGGTAATAAAACACTGTGGGTGAAGAAACAGGTTTAAATACAATTACTCTGACATCTGGTTTTGAACAAGATAATAAACTGCTATTTACAACAAAATAATGACAAAATTACTTAAATGCAAATATTGCAATAGAAAATCATTTGCATATAAAGGAGGAGCAAGTTTGCCATCTCACTGACTTTAAAATGATATATTTTAGTAGGAATAAATAGTTTGTCTTTCTTAATGCTGAACTGTGGTTAAAAATGTGCTGCGTATTTTATGCTCAAGTAATACTGTCACTTTTCATTTGCTAACTTATCCATTTTACCTAAGGCTTTCCTCTGTACCCATTCATTTCTATTGAACCAAACCAGACCTTAAAGATGTAGGATTCCTAATTCAGACACTTATCATTTCATAATAAAGATGGCTGAACTAGAATTTTCAGTAATTAGATTAGATGATGTCTCATTACTCAGATTTCACAAATGAATCACTTATCTTTAAACCATGCTAATCCTTGTTAAATATATACAAAGCAGGTATTTTTCTAAGAAACAAATAAGGACACAATTAAATTTGCTTGGGCAATATTGGCTTACATACTCCTTCTTCAATGATAACTGTTTCTTTTTTGTTTTTCACTTTTACCATTTTGCCCAGCAATCTTGCATTTGAGTATATATTTTTAAATCTCAAGAGTTAGCAAAAGCTATATGTATTAAAATATCTATTTCAGTAGTAACACGATAGTGAAAATTGAGAGTTACTTTAAATAATCAATAGAGGGTATGTTTAATTAAATTAGGGCACAATTCCAACTAAGCTTATTATCATACACTTATGCCATGATTGCATATATTATGCAAAAACAAAGAAATAAATTTAAACTGGATAACATTTTAATACAGATTCTGATTGCAATTATGTATATTGTGCCTAGAAAAATAGATGGATAGATTGAAAAAATTGATAGATGTGTATAATCATACAGAACTATAAATAAAAAAGAAAAATAAAACAAAAATATGCAACAGCTATGTTTAAATGGTAAGCTTAAAGGTGATTTTTTTCTATTTTTCAACATTTTCATTATGTTGAAATAATGTTATGCTAAAAATAGCTAAATATATAGCCATTTTTGCAATTATTTATTGTTCTTCATTAGATATTTTTTGAATTTAATGATATTCAAATTAAGATTTTGATAAATAAATGGTCTCCATAGGCAAGTCTCCAGAATATTATTGAATGAGCAATAAAATGAGATGTACAATTTTTTCATCATGAAATTTTTCAATATGGTAAGTATTCAAGTTTGAAAATAATTTTTGTTGTTGTTGAATATATGTCTATCTTGAAGTTGATATGAAGTGTTTTTATAACGTAAAAGTACTACACAATTTATATTTGTGATTATGATTGGTCAATGGGGGACATACAAAGTGAAATGACTGAGTAATGAGTAAGACTTCAAAAGAAAGAAATATTAACTGAGGGCAAGGGGAACAACATTTCGTTTTAAATGAGGCTATGTTCTGGAACAGTGACATGATAGAATGAGTAAACTTTTTCATTTGCCTAGGACTGACCAAATTAACACTGTTTTCAAGGGGTAATTATGAACAGTACCCCTTTCCTTCTTAAAATCAAGTTTAATGATAATTATATAGTGACTTCACTATTCTGTTGAGAGGAGTGAAGATGGCTTATTTAGCTCTCAAAATGCAGTTGGATTTCATCTGGGGAATGGAACAGAAAGTGATTTTGAAAGTAACTAAAAATTACAAAAATACATACAAACTTGGTAGATTGCTGCCAATGTTCTTATAGAGGTCTGCTTCAGATCCATGTCTTGTTTACCTGATTTTCTGCAACCTTCTATTTGGGGTTACATTTTGAGGACCCTGCATTCTCAGCACTGAGCTCTCTATCTGTCTTTGAAGTTGCTCTATTTTGCTTTGATCTCGAAATCATTTTTCACAGTGTTTTGATGATTAGTAATGGTTAAAGTCACAAAGTCAGAACATGGCTCACTCATTCTCTCTTGTAGACTTAATGGGAACCTCAAAGCTAAAATCCCAAGTTGCTTTTGGATAATGCTATACCTGAAGTAGTTTTTCAAACTCATTTTTCAACATAAACACACGAACCTGTGAAATAAATAAATAAATACCCACACATGATTTGGGAGTTTGTTTTTTTCCATCATGTAAAACGTATACTATTACAAAACATGATCAAATTCTGAGGGTGACCGTGTACTTTGGTTATGGTGATTTAAATACATCTAAAAATGAAACTCTATTTACTATGGTTCTAGTTGTTTGTTCTAAAGTCAGATTACCTATTAATATTAATTATATACTTATATAACAAATCTCCAGAATGATTTGAAATAGCAGATTGGGCATTTGAATCTAGGATTCACAGATCCTACAAGATTCTTTTGGCTTACATCTCTTTCTATAGAAGTTTTCTAGATAGTCTAACAATTTAGTCCATTTCTTGTGTCCTGTTTTTGTTAAGGCAGTTTTAAGAACTTTCCCACATAAAGATAATTGTACATCATCATCAAATCGAACATAAGTTCACATATAACACATGAAATTGTGCTATGATCTGAGAAGTACATTAAATGGACACAGTCACTGCTCTGTTAATATTTTTATTCCCTTGGGATGCCACTGTCGAGCAATGAGTGTGTACCAAGTGATGACATTCCACTGAGGAGATGAGAATAAATCCAATCAAGTAATTTTGACTTAATTGTGTTTACTATGTTTCTGGAAATGCAAAAGACGTTTCCTTGACTTAGAGATGGTTTCAATAGCTGAATAGACAATGAAGATATTTGTGTGGGAGAGATGAAATTTGAAAGACAAGGCATACCTAGCACAGGAAACAGCAGGTGTATAGATGAAACATCAAGTTAATAGCATACAAACTCGGGAAAATATGTGAAAGTTTGTGATACAAGGTATCTCTCAGTAGGCAATGCTGTTGTGACATTCAGAATAGCTCATGGTTTCCAAAAAGAAACATGAGTAAAAGATAATGGGACAAAAGAACCACATCGGCGATCTGTGCCTACTCTGTTAAAGTCAATTATTTCCCTTGTGGCATTGATCTTGTCTTCTACCTTTTCCGGATTTTGTCTCTTTTATACTTCAAGGTCAATCTGGTGTCTGGGTCTTTTCACTCTTCTATAAACATTTTCAAATTTATCCCATACTTCAAACAAACAAACAAAAAAATGACAATCTTCCTTCAACCCTGCATTCCACTTCTCCTTTTCTACCCCTTCAATTCGACAACTTTCTGTTGTCACTATTTACTGGCTGTCTATTCAAAAGTTCCAGACTGGACCAAGCCCTATTTCTTTGTGTTATTTTATTTTTAAAAATATATGTAGCTACAACTAATTTCACATTATTAAGCATATGTTACAGGTCAGGTACATTTCCAACCACTTTATGGTTAGCTTATTTAATTCTCATAACATATGAATATGTATGAATAAATATGTATGGGTACAATTTATTCCCATTTTAAAGATGAGAAAAGCGAGGCAAGTTAACTAAGTTGCCTAGTTAATACATTGCTGAAGGAGACTTCTAATCCTGTCACACCAGCTCCAGATTGCCTGCCCTTAACAGTTTTGCTATGCTCAATTTCAGAGAGTTCTCTAACTAAAGTATCCTAGAAACTACCAGGCTGTCAGGATTGTGGAAGCACTGGTGGGAGCTCCATCCACTGAGGTTAAAGAGTGGACAAATATTTTTTTCCCATTCTGTGGACTGTCTCCCTGTTCTCTTGATGGTTTCTTATATCTGACAAAGGCTTAACATCTAGGATCTACAAGGAACTTAAATGTGCCGAAAGGAAAAAAAACAAACAGCTCCATTTAAAAGTGAGCAAAAGACATGAATAGACACTTCTCAAAAGAAGATATACAGGCAGCAAACAGACACATGAAAAAGTGCTCAGCCTCACTCATCATCAGAGAAATGCAAATCAAAACCACATTAAGATACTACCTAACCCCAGTAAGAATGGCCATCATTAATAAAACAATAATAGATGCTGGAGAGGATGCAGAGAAAAAGGAACACTTCTACACTGCTGGTGGGAATGAAACTTCTTTGGATGGCAGTGTGGCGATTTCTGAAGGAACTAGAAATTGACCTTTCATATGACCCAGCAATTCCCCTACTGGGAATATACCTGGAGGAACTCAAATCATTCTACAAAAAAGATACCTGCACATGTATGTTTGTTGCAGCTCTTTTCACAATAGCAAACACATGGAACCAACCATGCTGCCCATCAAAGTTGGACTGGATTAAAAAAATGTGGCACATATACACAATGGAATATTATGCAGCCATAAAGAAAGACAAACATATGCACTTTGCAGCAACTTGGATGGATGTAGAGTCGCTCATACTCAGTGATCTATCTGAGAGACAAAGAACAGAGTAATATATGTTCTCACTCATAAGCGGGCCTTGAACAATTACCCTAGTACTATAAGAAAGGGATTGGCAGTTGTGGAAAACTGCCAGGGTTGGGGGCATGGGATTGGCAGTTGAGGGAAACTGCTAGGGGAGGGAGGGACACACCTCATCAACAAGCATACCTGCATAATCAGCGTTTGTATATCTAACCTGAAATTGTACCCCACATCTTTAAAATGAAAAATAAAAATTAAAAGTGACAACCTCTTTAAAAAAAAAAAGAAAAGAAATTAGACAAGGACACTACTTTCTTTGCCACATCAGTGATTTGAGGATTTACTCTTCAAGCAATGTGAGAAGGATGGGTGGGCCTTCACAGCCCAAGATTCTGCGTTTAGAAAATGATCCACAATATCCTGAGTGACATAAATTTTGACTACCACTCTATGTAGAATGCCAAGTACTATATACACATCAATTGATATGTCTCTGTAGGCATACTTCATCAGCTAAGTAATCTCTGAATACACTCAAGGAAGAGCAGCTACTTTTGAACAAAGGAAATCATTAGCTTTTTATTCATCCATTCTCTTTTCTTTTATTCGTTACTTGAACACATAATTACTGAGTACCTTATAAGAACCAGTAACATGTTAGAGTCACCCGGATTTCTGTCTTTAGAAGCTATTCAGATATCTAACTTAGAGGAAGAAAATGGCCAGGTTACACTTTCTATCCTCATTCTCCACAGCACTCTGATACATTCCCTACCAAAGACAAGGAGGAGCAATCTAGCAATTTGTATCTCTGGTTCCCTTGTAGTAGTTTATTTCAAATATATCCAGCTCTAAAGTGTTTTTGGTTTTCTTTATTTTTACTTGCGCTTCTTACTCATGCCCCACATTCCAATCAAGATTCTGCTATGCCTTTGTCTTATTAAAGTGGGATGTTGATTCCACCTCACCTATGGGTGACTTCCATTATTTCCCAGTATATTGCTGAAATCTCCTTGATAATAACTAATATCTCCCTGTTGGTTGCTCTTGGTGTCTAACACCAAAGTCTGAGGTTCTTTCCAGGCAGTTAGAAGATACTGTTGAAATAAAATCAACAGATGTCCTTTTAATTCATATCATATAATTTCTTAATTCTAATTTTAAAATGACATGTGGCTCAATAAAATGTAAAATAATTCTGTTTAATAGATGCTAATTTATAGTTATAATAGAAATGTTTCTAAATTTTCTAGTTTACTGTCTTTTTGGTAATCATAAAAATGCTTTATTAGTAGCAATGTTTATCACTTGTAAATTTTATGTATCTATTCTTTCGAAAGAGACAAAATGTACTTACTTCAGTAAAGATGACTGTATTCTGGTTGACTAATTTATTGATAAATACAATTTGCTTAAGACATGTGCCTTATTTCACTTAGTGTCAAACTAGATTTGAATCTCTATCTATAGGCTATAATTATAAATAGACAAGTTACCCAGCATTTCTGAAATTCTCTTTCCTTATCTATATTACAAAAATAAAATCTTCTAACTTTTAGGACTCGGGTTATTATGAAAACCAATATTTTATCCAACGTGCTTGAAGTATTGTCTTGAACGTCATAAGTAATTAATATGTGGCGATCAAAACCATGCACACTGTCTTAACCATCAGTCACTAAAAATTTACATTGTTTGAAAACACCATTTTCAATAAGGCACAGTTTTTTATTCAAAATTGTTCTCTAGATTCTCATTATACATACACACACACACACACACACACACAAATACAAAATGCTCTTCAGAACATATTTTTTATTGCAATAGTTCACCTTCAGAGGCCATAAACAAAACTTGCTCTCCCCCCATCTAATACTGTTAATGATTTTCAAACTGCTGAGAGTTCAATTCTTTCCTCCTTTGTGACTATTTAAATTTTATCCTTTTTTTCCCCAAGGCTGAGCTAAAGTTCTTTCTGCCTATGAATCTTTTCAATACCACATGATCTTGTTCTTAAGAGCTATATATATATATATTTTTTAACTCATTTTGGCACTTAGCTCCATAGATAGAATAGCTGTACACATCGTTTCTTCAATTGTTGTGTTGGCAATATATTCTCACAAGTGGCCATGACTTGTCTATACAATTTTATCTGGAGTTTTTATTTTGATGATAGTTTAAAAATCACATTATGAAATCATCTAAAGGACCACTTTATAATTTTATATTGTCTGAGAGTTGATGGCTCATACTTGCATTTGTATTTACAATTTTGTTGAGGCCAAAAGAGCTCCTACTAAAATGGAAATCATAATTTAACTTTCAATATATTGCGTGGCATATCTTACTGCTTATAGTCCTAATATCCAAAGAATGACACTAGCTATTCCTAACTTGTATTTGTGTTTAGTAGATTATTGGTAATAAAAATAAGCTTGATTCGTTTGTGTCAATAGCAATTCATATTTTAAAGATTTTAGAATATAAGATTTCAGCTTTGGAACTCTGGCAGTCATCCCTTGTGTTCACCAATATCAGTTATCATCTCCACCTTGAACACCTTCTAGTCTACACTTTCTAGTCTACACTTTCTAGTCTACCAGATAGCTTATAATTAGATGAGGACTACAATTAGTTGTGGTTAAGATTTCAGGCTGGGACAGAAAAAAATCATTCTGCATATTTTTCCAGTTATTTCTCTGTTTGCTAACAACATGAAGATCCTGAATTGATGCCTTTCCTGAAAAGTTAACAGACATAGAGCATGTGATGGAACTTTATGTATAAAGCCACTGAGATTTGAGGTCTGTTGTCACTGCTGCAAAGTCTAGCCTATGCAGACTAATACAGAGCCCAGGCTATAGTTCTCACAAAATTCACATTTTACTTATTTCATTTCATTTTATAAAATAACAATGTGTCACATAATGTTAATACGAATGTTTACATTATTTCACTTTTACTGGTGTCATTTGTAAAATTTGTAAAATTATATATTATTGTATTTTTGTTCTTCCAGAAGTCTGTAAATATAATAATTTCCTAGCTATTATGTTTACATGAGTAACATTACCATAAAACTAATTCAAATCTAAGCTAGGAATTTTCAGAAATATGTTTATCTTTTAATGAGGGTTCACATATTACTAAATTTGATAAGCACTGTTATTAAATTTCAATTCATCAATTTTTGAATCAGATAGGCCAAAAGAGTATTCTAAACAGTGCCACTTACTAGCTGTATAGGCTAGGTTGTAATTTACAACATTTTGAAGCCTCAATGTTTTTCTTTTCTGTAAAAGTTATGTAATAGCATATTCCTTATTCCAGACTTATGAAGATTAAGATATTTTTAAAGTGTCATTATAATGCAGTGTCCATGTTAAATGTTCAGTGAATGTCAAATAAAAATAACTTTTGTTAGGTTACCTATCTTGTTCCTAAAATAACTTGATACATTTTAAGAATTTTTATTTGAGAAAGGGGTTTTGTTGTTGCTTTTGGTTTCAGTTTTTGTACACCCTTACATATTCTCCATACTGCTCTGAGGAGACTAATTCAATTCCAGCCCCCACCCCCATTTTCTCAAGGTTTCATTTCCATATCAAGTCTGAAAAAAAATACAATAAAATAAAAAATCCACACACATGACAGTCAAAGTGTGGTTCAGCAAGGTAACAAAAATCACGTATTCAATAACTGTCTTAGGTGCTCGCAAGTAGATACTGGCCCTGCCCTCATGAAGCTTTTTAGGGACTGGTAGGAACAGACAAATCAGAGAATTTCATACAAAAATGAGAAATTACAACCGTGATAAATGCTACTAAGGAAAACATCTAAAGAGAGGAGCGTGTGGTTAACATTGCTTGCATTTAAAGGAAATGTGTTATCAAAGAAGTCAGCAGAAGTTTTTCTCAGGAAGTAAAATTTGACCTAAGACCTAAAGGGGAGTGAACATAGTGAAAGATTGATGGAGAAAGGTCAAGTTTGTTAGGAGAAAAGGAAAACATGATCAAACACTTCTGATGAGAAGGAACATGTCGAGAATTCAAAGCTGAATGGAGACCAGTATTACTATAGCAGAGACTGCAAGTACAAGAGTAATATGCAATATGACTGGAGAAATAGGCAGGGTACTACAGGCAACAATGCACAGTTTTGCTTTTGCCTAAAAGCAGTGGAAAGTGATTGAACTGCCTTTAATAGGGTAGGGAAAAATGGTACTCTTTGTTAGTTTGTTAACTGAAGTTGTCATGGACAATAGAGTAACCAAAATGGATGAAGGTGAGCAAAAACAGTGACTGCAGCTATAGTGCAGGAAAAAGTGATGATATCTTGGATTAAAGTGACAATGGTGGAGATGAAGAGAATAGGACATACTGAAATCTATTTGAGAAGCGAAATTGGCAGAACTTGGTGACAGAGAGGAAGAAGAATCAAGAATAACACTTAGATTTCTGAATTTTTTGGGTTACTGACTGGTGATGCACTCGCCAACTTAGAGAAAATTAGAACAGAAGAGGATGAGACAAAAATCACAAATTTTATTTTGCATGTTAAGTCTGAAAGGTCTTCAAGACAATCAAAGAAAGATATTAGATAGGCAAGTGGACATACAATTTTTTAAACTGGGGAAATAAATGTGTGATGTTAATTAAAAGCATGAATTTGTGTAAAATGCCTAGGTATGAAATTTTCCAGACAGATTCAGATGAACCAAGGTCCAAGATGTGAGACACTCCAATATTTGGTGTGCCAGTAAAGGGATCTGAAACTGAAAAAAATAAAACTAAGTCTTAGAGTGGGCTATTGACATCAAAGAGGAATAGGAATAGTCAATAGAAGTCAAATAATATGAGTAGAGAAAAGTGACTTTTGGGCTTACAGGTACAGATATATTTATCAATGATCTTTGTTATTTGACTGATGAAAATGGAAACCAAATTGAGGTGGGTAAAGGAGTGAGTGGTAAGTTAAGAAATAAAAGACAAATATAAACAATTATTCAAATTTTAAATACGAGAAAAAGAACCAAAATATGGAATGTCTAAAAGAAGTCTTTAAACATTGGTGTTAGAGTAAGAAAGTGTGTGTGTGTGTGTGTGTGTGTGTGTGTGTGTGTGTGTGTGAAAGCTTACTAAAATAAAAATTGTTTACTTGACTTTCAAATTAATTCCATAATAAATATGCATAATAAGTATTTTCTTCAAAGAGGCATATGAATCTAAATTTTGTCAAAATGTTTTCGATGCAACAGAAAAATAACTGAGACATAATCTCGTGCTGAATTACTCTTTACTTTTGAGCAACTTTCCAATTACTTTGTGACTGAGAGTGCTGTATTTCTGCTTATCCACATTTCTCTAAATCAGTTACGACCATTCACATTCATACACACTAGACATTTAGCCTTGCTTAATGCCTATAACTTGTAGTGCTATCTCATGAATCCTACTACTATCTGAATTTATTTGTGCTTACATTTGAACTTGATTCTATTATTGACTTCCATCATGCTTTCACATCCCACCTAAGGACTAACCAAGAATACTTTCAAATAAAAAAAAGCCTTGGATCTCTTAGAAAACTATATATTTATAACTGAACTTCTCTGATGAAGAGATAGTGTAAAAGTATTGTGTTATTAATATCCTTATATTCAATCTTCTTATGCACATTTTGTAATAGTTTTTCATATAAAAACGAAAGGAGTCCAATTTCTCATTCGAAAAGCAGTCATCTAATCATGAACTACAACAAATATACTCAACCCTTAATAATGAAAGAGAATTTCAAGCCAAAATAAATCAAATTCTTACATACAAAATATTAAGAACAGGCTTACAAAAAAGCTACCAATTCATCTGAGTATGGTAACACATTACTTATCAATAGAAAATGATACATGGGTATAAATTAGTTCTTCCTCAAGAAAACTTGAAATATCCTATAACTGTGACTCATCATTCTCCAGGGTAACAGAAGAGCCTGCTTATTATTCACATGTTTATTGGCTCTTTGAATATTTTGAGGCAGTGTATATGTTGCTTCATCTAAAGCGTTGTATTTTTCTAAGCTAAATATCCCTGCATCTTAAAGCAAAATTTCACTTTTCTTGATCTCTTGGTCATTTGTCTGCTCGATGTGTTTCAGTTTGTTAGTAAGCAACTAAAATGTGATGCTCACAAATAATTATAGTGATCTATTCATTAATAATTTTTTTCATAGATGTTTATTGAGTGCGTACTAGGTGCTATCCTAGGCACTGGTGAGTCGCCACACTGCTTGCCACAGAGGTTGTATTAGTTTACGGTCCCACCAACAGTGTAGAAGCACTCCCTTTTCCCCACTCCTCTCCAACGTCTATTGTTTTTTGAGTTATTGATGATGGCCATCCTGACTGGAGTTAGGTGGTATTTCAGTGTGGTTTTAATTTCCATTTCTTTGATGATTAATGTTGTTGAACATTTTTTCATGTATCTGATGGCTGCTCATATGTCTTCTGAGAAGAGTCTATTTATATCTTTTGCCCACTTTTTAATAGGGTTGTTTGTGTTTTTTCATTTCAGCGTATTTGAGTTCCTTGTAGATCCTGGATGATAAGCCTTTGTCAGATTTACAGTTGGCAAACTTTTTCCCATTCTATGGGCTGTCTCCCTGCTCTCTTGGTGGTTTCTTTGGCTTTGCAGAAGATTTTCGGTTTGATGAGGTCCCTCTTATCTATCTTATCTCTTAAGGCATGGGCATTTGGGGTTTTGATCAGGAATTGGTTGCCTATTGCAATTTCCATAAGGGTGTCTCCTGCGTTATCTATGATTCTTATAGTTTGAGGTTTTACATTTAAGCCTCTGACCCACTTGGAGTTGATTTTTGTATATGGTGAGATTTTGCCAAAGTGCAAGGAGATTTTTAACAGATTCTCTTGGATTTTGGAGGTATAGGATCATATCGTCAGCAAAGAGGGATCTCTTAACTTTCTCTTTTTCTATTTGAATACCCCTGATACCTTTCTCTTGTCTGATTGCTCTAGCTAGGGTTTCTTTTTTCTTTTTTGAGTTGGAGTCTTGCTCTGTCACCCAGACTGGAGTGCAGTGGCTGCTCCCGGCCACCGCAGCCTCGATCTGCTGGGCTCTGGCGATCCTTCCGCCTCAGCCTTCCAAGTAACTGGAACCACAGGTGCGCGCTACCACACCTGGCTAATTTTTGATTTATTGTAGAGATGAGGTCTCGCCAAGTTGCCCAGGAGGGTCTCGAACCCGCAGGCTCAGGTAATCAATCCATCTCAGCCTCCCAAAGCGCGGGATTACAGGCTGAGTCACCGAGCCCGGTTTAGGGTTTCTAACACTACGTTGAACACGAGGGGTGAGAGTGAGCAGCCTTGTCTTGTTCAGGTTTTCAAGGTAAATGTTTTTCATTTCTGTCCGTTTAGAGATGTGTTGACTGTGATTTTGTCTTCGATGGCTTTTACTGTTTTGAGATACGTTCCCTCAATACTAGGTGTTCAAGGGTTTTTATCAAGAAGGGATGCTGGATTTTATCAAAAACTTTTTTTGCATCCAGTGATGTAACCATGTGGTTCTTGGTTTTACATCTGTTGATGTATTTAATTACATTTATGGTCTTGCAGATGTTGAACCAGCCTTGAATCCTGGGGATGAAGCATTCTTGGTCATGGTGGATGATTTTTGAGATATGTTGTTGGATCCAATTTGCTAGAATCTTATTGAGAATTGTTGCATCTATGTTCATTGGGGATATTGACATGTAATTCTCTTTCTTTCTTGGATCTTTACCCAGTTTGGGTATCAATGCGATGTTAGCTTCATAAAATGATTTGAGGAGAGTTCTATCTTTCTTGGTTGCCTGAAATATTTTCAATAGGATTGGTATCAACTTTTCCTTATATGTTTTGTAGAATTCTGCTGGAAAGTCATCTGGTCCAAGGCTTTTTTTTTTTGTAAGTAGTTTTCTTAGGATGGAGTAAATTTCCTGGGTTGTTATTGGTCTATTTTGTGTCTCAGTTTCTTCTTGTTTCAACCTTTGGAGGTTGTGTGATGTCAGAAAGTCCTCCATTTCATTTAGGTCACCAGTTTGTTTTCATACAACTGTGCATTGTAATCTGTGATAATCATTTGTATTTCTTCCAAGTCAGTTGTAACTTGATCTTTTGCATTTATGGTTGTGTTTATTTTGACTTTTTCTCTCTTTTTCTTGGTCATTCTAGCTAAGGGTCCATCAATCTTTTTATCCTTTCAAAGAACCAGCTTTTTGTTACATTGATTTTTTTTTTCTATGATATTTTTGTCTACCGCATCCCATATTTGGGTTTTTTTCTTTGGTGATCTGGATTCTTTTGCTGAAGTTAGGGTTTTTGTGGTCTTGCCGTTTCAGATCCCTTAGGTGATTTGTTAGACTGTTAACTTGTATTCTTTCTGTTTTCTGGATGTGTGTTCATCGGGCTATAAATTCCCTTCTTAGTATCGTTTTCATGGCATCCCAGAGGTTTTTGTAAGATGTTTCTTCATTTTCATTTGTTTCCAGGAATCTTTTAATTTCTGTTTTTGTTTGGATGTTGACCCAGGAGTTGTTCAGCATCATTCTGTTTAATGTCTATAACTTTGTGAGTTTGGAGGGAATTCAGTTGATATTGTTTGTTCCACTGTGGTGTGAGAGGGTGCATGGCAGTATTTTGATCTTATCAAAGTTGCTTATACTTGGTTGTCAATCTTGGAGTATGTACCATGTGAAGATGGGTAGAATGCATATTCTGTGGTTGTCAGATGGAGTGTTCTGTATGTATCTATTAAGTCCATTTGATCAAGCAGCAAGTTGAGGTTCCAGATCTGTTTGTTGATTTTTTTGCCTCGATGATCAATCTAGGATTTTTAGTGGGGTTTTCAAGTCCCCAGCTATGTTAGTGTGAGAATAAATATCTTTTTTTCAGTTTACTTAGTATCTCCTTTATAAAACTAGTGCTGCTGGGTGCATATATGTTTAGGGTGGATATCTCTTTTTGACACATTGAAACTTTTATCATTATGTAGTGTCCTCTCATATCTTTTAAATTTTCTGATAGCTTAAATGTTTTGTCTGATATTAAGGTTGCAACTCCTGCTTTCTTTTGTGATCTGTTCACTTGAAAATTTGTTTTTCATCCTGTAACTTGGAGTCTTTGAGCATCCCTTGTGGTGAGATGTGTTTCCTGGAGGCAGCCAACTGCTGGGTCATGGTTTTTTAAAAATAAATAGTTTGCCATTCTATGTCTTTTCAGCCCATTCACATTCAGGCTGATTATTGAAATGCGAGAGTTTGTCCCTGTCATAAGGCTCTTATAAGACTGTTTCAATTTTGCTTAGCTTTTTGTAAATATATGTGTGTGTTTTCATTTTTGCTTGTGTGCAGTGTGTTCTTCTGCTTCTGTGTTTGCTATCTTGTGCCATATATGGTCTTTATTTTGTTTCGTTTTCTTCTGTGTACAGCACTTTTTAAAGTGTCTCCTACAGAGTTGACTGGAAGCAGCAAATTCTTTAAGGAATGGATGTCTGGGAACGATTTTAATTCTCCATCACTGATGAAGCTTAGCTTGACTAAGTAGAAAATTCTTTGTTAAAATATTTTATCTTTGAGAACATTAATGATTGGAGTTCAATCCTTTCTGCCTTGTAGTGTTTCTGCAGATAAGTGTGCAGCAATTCTGATTGATCTCTACTGGCAGGTAGTCTGACTTTTTCCCTCATTGCCTTTAGAATTTCTTCTTTTATACCTACTTTGTGTAAGTGAGTAACTATTTGTCTATGGGTTGATCTTTTCGTAAGATGTCTTGCAGGGGTTCTCTGAATCACTTGTCTTATGTAATCATCTCTCTGCCCAGATGAGGAAAGTTTTCTTGGATAACATCATGGGATGTTTGTTCAAGGTGTTTTCCATTTCTCTTTCTACTTTAGATATGCCTATCAGATGCAGGTTTGGTTTCTTGATAAAATTGCACATCTCTTGGAGAGTTTCTTCTTTCTTTTTAGTTTTTTTTTTTTCTATAGTTTTAATAGATTGGGTAATACCATATTTTGATCTTCCAGCTCTTGAGATTCTTTTTTCCACTTGGTCAATTCTGCTTCCCATGCTTGTCAATTTGTTATTTATTTCTTGAATGGAGTTCTTTATTTCTGTTGTTTCTAAATATGCTCTTTTGAATCTGTCTAGCTCCATTATACTTTTATTTAGTTTTAGTCCTTACAGTTATTGTTTTTTGTTCATTCTAGTCAATGATTCGCTGATCTCAGTAAGTACCTTCTGGGTACCATCATTCTTGGAGATAGCCATAGTTTGTGCCCCAGTAGCTGTCTTTCAGGCACTTACTCTTTATTGAGATCCTGAAGGTTACTAGTAATTTTTCATTGATTTTTCTTGATTTGTAACGGTTCTCTTATCTTTCTCTTTAATTCTGTTGTTCAGTGGTAAATGAAGAAGCTATCACTTCTGATATTTGCCCTACCTTTTGTCCTCCCCTAAGCCAGGGTTCTGGGTTTGTTCAATTTGAAATAGGTCTGGGGGTGGGGCATTGTGCTATCTCTGTATAATTTTGAGCACTTACTATCAGTGGGAAGGGGTTACAAGGATTCAGAGCCTACTGATGGGTCACAATGCTTAATATTTGGTGAATGGGCCAGCTGGGACTTGCTCTCCATCATCACACAATATGACTTTAGATTGGGTATATTTTTGTAGCCTCTGAGTCCAAGGTAGTGTATGAAAGGGAATAAGGAGAGAAAAAAGAGAAAGAAGAAGAAAGAGAAAAAAAGAAAAAAAAACAGAGAAAGAGTAAAGGGAAATAGAAGGAGGAAATAAAAGAGAAAATGAACCAACAAACAGCCAAACAAAGCAAACAAATGAGACAAACAAACAAACCAAAACAAAAAAACAAAAACCATTGTTAGACAGTTCTCAGCTTTAGTATATCTCTTTTGAGGCTTCATTTTGTGGTGGGTTCTGTGACTGCTGTTCTGTTACTGCATGTTCCCTCTTTGCTGTTGAAACTTAAAACGTGAGAATCTTCACCTCCTAATGCCTGAAATTTATAGCTAGTGTGTGTCTGTGGGTGGAGGGAGTGGGCAGGTGGTGGGATAACTTAACTAATATACTAATATCTCAGACTTCCTCCCACTTTCTTCTTCTCCCATTGTGGTCTCAGCTTCCAGGACACTCCAGTTTGTGGCAAAAGAAAGGGGCCTCTGGCCTCTGGTATCTGGCCTGCCCTCCTGATCTCTTTTGCTCATTGCTAGGGGTAGGAGGCAGTCAGTTAGGCACTCACCAGCCTCTTTCTTGGACAGATCTGCTGTATGAATCTATTGCCCAGCATCTGGCTCCAAGTGGGGAATGGATCGTCTGGAGCTCCACAACAACCATTACCCAAAAGGGCATGTGAACTGGGGTCAATACTCTCTGAGGACACAAAGAGCAGACCCAAAGCAATGCATAGATAACACCCTGGTCTCAAGATGCAGGTCTGCTGTTCTTCAGAGGCCACCCTGCAGCACTTCTCTGTCCAGGCTTGAGGGTGATTGCTCAGTTTCTCAACATGATGTTGTTCCTGCTGCAAATGTGGCCAGGAGAGATAGCTACCTCCACAGCAAGTACCATTGTTTCTGGATATCAGGTCCCAGTGACAAGGCCCTGCAGGCCATCCTGGTGCTGAGGGTGGTGCCAGTGAGTCCAGGCTCAGGGTGGTCTCTCCCCACAGCTTCCTTGGGTCTCTGCCTTGGTTCCCTTGCTACACTCTCTACAGCACTTACTGTCAGTGTCCGGCCCAGTGCTATGGTGATGGGAACAGCAGTCGCTCCAGCAACTTCTTCCCAGGAAAAGTTCTGTTGATTTTAGAAAATGGCATTCAATTTCTGTACTCCGGGAAGTGCTAGGGTCCAAACAGAGTGGCTGCAGCACCAGCAGCTTCACCACAAAAGCCCTAGCCACTTGCCTTTGAGCACCTGCCTAATCAGTCTCTCACCAGCCCACTTACAGACAGTCAGGGATGCAGAATAATCCATACACTAACACACACACACACACACACACACAGGTACACATACAGTTTGACTGGCTATGCTACCATCTTCCCAGAATCCTGAAGGCATCTTCTAAGGCTGCTACAAATTCTTTGTACAGCTGTCTATATGATTGTTACAAGTGTATGATTGTTATGGAGATAAATATCTCTGCTCTTAGAGTTTCAATTATTACACATAAAATTTCATCGGTTATATTATTGTTCTAGATGTTTACTAAGGTCAAATCTGATTTTTTAGATTGCTTTAAAATAAATAATCATTTATCTTAGTAGGCATTAGTCAGCATCTTGGGTGCAGTCTACTCTGAGAAACTAGGGTTCATGTCTGAGTCTTCTATGCTAAAAAAGAACAAAATGAGGCACAAAATGTGTGGAGTCCTTTCTTTCTTTTTTTTTTTTTTTGAGTTGGAGTCTCACTCTGTCACCCAGACTGGAGTGCAGTGGCCACTCCCGGCCACCGCAGCCTTGACCTGCTGGGCTCCGGCAATCCTTCCGCCTCAGCCTTCCAAGTAGCCAGAATTACAGGCATGCGCTACCACACCCAGCTGATTTTTTTGATTTATTGTAGAGATGAGGTCTCGCTGCCCAGGCGGGTCTCGAACCCGCAGGCTCAGGCAATCCACTCACCTCAGCCTCCCAATGGCGCAGGATTACATGGAGTCCTTTCTTGGTGACCAGTGCCTTCCCTAGGCAACCACTCTTTACTGTGAACTCTTTCTGTTAAAAAAAGGCCCAAGTCCTCCGTATCCACCAGAGCAAAATTGGTGTTTGGTGTGTGTGTGTGTGTGTGTGTGTGTGTGTGTGTGTGTGTGTGTGTGTGTGTGGTGTTTGTGCTAATGGTTTTGTAACATTTTTTCCTCCTTATTTTCCAGGGAATTCTTTCATTTGCAATTTTAACTGAGAGTGAATGCATCATTGTCCAAAACACGGTAAAATTTGCTCACCAGTTCTATTCAGTCCCTTCAGGATCCCTCTTCTACAATCAGTGTCTGAACTCCCAAGATGCTCTTTATCAGGCTTGCTTATCTAGAGTCCAGCATTTTGTCCACAGGTGTGTAGTCAGCAAAAGTAAAGAGTGGTGTTCTAGAATTTTTAAGACAGAAAGAAGGAAAGAAAAAGGGAGGAAGGGAGGGGAGGAGAGAAGGAGGGGGGAGAGAAGGAGAGAGGGAGGAACAGAAGGAGAGAGGAAGAAAGAAAGAAAAGAAAGAAAGAAAGAATAGTCCACTATGCTTAAGAGCACTTTCTTTCAGCTGTATTAAATATTAAGGTTTCATAATGAGATAGGATGAGGAAAATGACTCTTGACTTGCAAATGAACTCCACAGACACTTTCTTAAAGAGTCATGAATTGTTGGGCTAGCTATATGTCTCAGTGAGCCTGGAAGTTTTCCAATAAATCCATGCCTCTTTTTACTCTCTAGTATTAGTCCAGTTTCACTTTCAAAAATGCCCCATTTGAGTTATTACATGGGTAGTAAACAATCATACTTTCAATAACTATGGAGTATTTCTTTAGCTAGACTTATTTATTGCTGGTAGCTTGTGTGTTTCTTTGTTTAATCATGTTTGTCCAGTAGGCTGTCTATGACCTTTAGGAACATATCCAGTTGTTCAAAGTATGGCACATCCCACATTTGATGAATCAGTTTGATTAATCTTTATTTATCTGTTATATCCACTAATGATAATGGATAAATTCTTGTCATTTTGTACTAGTTAAAATTAAAAATAAAATAATCTGTGACATTATGTGAAGTACTGTTGAATATTAGCTTTCTTTCAATTAAAAGATTTCTTAAAAAACAGATTGTCAACTCTAATTTTAAAGATAAACGTAAATCATTTTTTCTGTTGAGTAGCTAATGCATAATTATATACTTTATCATATGGCACTCATCAAATGATTATATGTGGCCTTTAAGCTTTCTGTGCTCTGCAAGGCTTCTTCCTTCTTCTTAAAGAGAATACTTATTTACTAGACTTTTGTTTTAACATCAATAACTGTATAATTCAATATGCATTTGATGACTGTCAACCTCTGGTTACAAAAATGACCCCAATTCCCCATCCTTTCCTATATTACACTCCTTGTAATGTGGTTTTGCAACTCTTCCCATCAAGAGGTAGATTCTATGCTCTCATCTCTTACATCTGGGCTGGATTTGTGACCTGTTTTATCAAACAAAATTAGAAATAATTGATATATCAAAAACTTCAAGGGGTCTTTCAGACTTTTGCTTACTTTCTTGGTATTCTACTTAGCTGTTACAAGAACAATTACAGCTAGCCTGCTGAATGATGAGATACATGGTTAAGTCTTCCAGTTACCTCTGTTGGCAATTGAATGCCTGACATGAAGGAGGTCATCCTAGAAAAGCCACTGTCTAGTGGATCTAATGGCTAACCAAAAACTCATGAGCAAATTCAACTAGCTCAGATAACAGCCAAGCCTGGCTAAGAACAGCAAAACTACTTAACTGACTCAGGACTACTGAATAGTAATAAATTTTTATTGACTAAAGATATTGTTTAGGGTAGCTTCTCACAAAGCAGTGGCTCACTAGTAAAATGCCTTTTGTGCATACTTACTTAGTGAAACCAAAAACACTTCAAAATAAAATAACCAACATAAATTCCCTTTACTAGCCAAAAAATTCAATTTGAATGTCTAAGTGGAATACGAACTGAAGATATCCAATAAAAATATAGTATGTTACCCTAAAACTTTCCCTTTCCTCCAAATTGTGTTTGATCATTCTTCCAGGCTAAGACAATTTATTATTTCTTCTTACATTTGTTAAATCCCTTCATGTAATTATTTGCCACAGCCAATGGAGTCTCCATTTGAATGTCGATCAATTATGTTTCCAGTTATTCTTTCATGTAGATACTGCCATAATCTGTACTATATTATCTTTCTCCTGAATTAACTGCCTAGCCTTGTCTCCATTCCTTCAGACAGTCCTACCAGAGTCATTTTCTATATACTAATTTTCTATATCTAATTTTATGCCTTCCTTTCTTTAAAAAAACTTTCTGCAAACCTTAAATACACATACGCTTTGTACTAGCAAGCACTCTTAAAATTTATGGTAAATATACAAAAGTCTCCAACATCGAAAAATAATATTCATTGCAATACAATTAGCTTTAATTTTCAGAAGAATTTATCTGGATAGTAAATTTATGAGCCATTTAAAAAAATGATGTTTCTAATTTGATATATAAGAGCAATACTAAACACATTCACAAATTGTGTGGTATCAGTCAAGACCAGTTTTTTGGTGCTTGTTGCATAGAGATTGAAGTTCATATGTCTTTGAAAATCCAGTTTGAACTCTTTTTAATTTACATTTCCATCCTCATACTAAATCCTGCATATTCCCCTAAATTGCCTTTATTCCTTACTCAAAATGCTCTTTTTGTCTCAAATGCTTTTCCGAGGTCTAATTCTAGAAACAATTCAGGTCCTCTTATAGAAATGTAGTTTATAAGACACCATCCCAGTGAAATCTTACCTGATAATTCAGTCAGAAATAATTTTTTGTCTTTGTGTTTCCATGGAGCTTGATGTTAATATTCATAAGGTACTTAACTTTTTGTATCTATATATATACAAAAAGTTATATATATATTCCCTCTGCCTATGAGTTCTTTGAAGGCAAATAATTATATGATACTCATATTTTACCTTAAAATCTAATAAAGTGCTTCACAATAGATATAAGTGATTATCTATATGTCAATAACAATACATGTGATATACAATGTATATAACTTTTACTCATTGATTTTTAGTCTCTACAGAGGAATTGCAATAGGAAGTTCATGAGCAAACTGTCACATTTAGATTTGTTTTTGTATTCGAGACTAACAGCAATTTTGATGTAGATATTATTATTCCCACTTCATAAATGAAGAAACCTAGAAAGGTAAAGTGACCTGACAAAAATCATACAGGACAGTTAGTGCTACAGCTCGTATCTTTTTACTTGACAAGAATTTCTTAGATTTAGGAGAACATTTTAATTACAGCATAGCATAAATTAACATTTCCAAGGTATTCAACCAACTTCAGAGTTTACTGAAAGGTTAAAAATGTGCATGAACATTTTAAGACACAGTTGCCCTAAGTCGAGCTTATTAAACTGTTATGTTTTTCCACAGATAGGTTCCTTGTAATTCTAAGTCTTGCTAGCCTGAACAAGAATCACTGTTAGTAAACAATGATACAAATTGTGTAAATAGTTTGTAAATAACTGCGCAATTGCAAATTATTTCATATTATTCAAAACATGGAAATGAGTGGAAAACACTTGAGTTAGCATATGATTCTCATGACACAATGGTTAAACTTCAGTTTGAATTTGTTTGGCACAGAAGTTTTATGAATGACCTTTACTGCATGACTGTCATCTCACTTACTAAAAGAATTTCTTTTGCTCCCTGGCAGCACATGCATATTTCTTGTCTTGAAGTTTGTCATTCTTGTCAATCTGGTTTGACATTCTAATGCAAAGGGTAGGGATTTGTCTCCTTTGCATATTCTGCAATACCAGCACAGGTTTTTTAGGCAATGAATAGAAAAGAATGAGGATGATAATGACATATACTAATAAAAACAATAATGATATAGATAGTAAATTGACAGTAAGAAAAGTATTTAAAAACACCTGTTCATATGAAGGAATGTGAATGACCTCGTGAATTCTGGTTTGTTTATTTATTTAGGAGGTCACTGTTCTTATTAAAATCTAGTACTCTTGCTGTGTAGTTAAGTGTACTCTAAGGGGAACCATAGCTAAAACAGAACAAATTTAGACAAATTATGCGATGCTATCTTTGATAAAATGCAATTCACTAACTGCAATTGCCTCTTAACCTCAGAAAAGGGCTCATATTTGGGACAATTAGACAATCTGTTTGTCAAGCAGATCTACTGATAGAGCAAAATTTTAGAGCAGATATATAACATGTCTTTAAACCACAAACGATTTTGTTGCTTATCTGAGAATAGTATATGTAAACTAAGAAAATATATTAAGATATTATATATTAAAATAGGAAGATCATGTTTGTGTCTATTAAAGAGTAATCTTAGTTTACTTTTGGAATCTCAGTCACTATATCCATGACTGATTTCCATGATGATAATTCATTGAAATTGCAATGATGCATTGAGATTACAATGATGCATTGAAATTGCAGTGATGAAAATCACTGGATTATTCTTTTGCGATTCTCTTAACATGACATTTTTAGTGAAGTATTTCCCTTAACAGCTTACCTAATTCTTCACTTTCCAGTTTCATCACGGAGAGAGAAAAAATTAGGTAAAAGGTAGATGTTTCTTATGATATCCAGTTTTTTTTTTTCATATTGAAGGCAGAACTGAAAAGTCAATGAAAAGCAATTTGTGATTTGCTTTTCTTTTTTATCTTTATTTTGATGTTAAAGATGTGGGGTACAATTCAGGGTTAAGTACATAAGTGGTCATCGTACAGATAAAGTCTGGGTACATTTATTGATAATTATTTGCCCCCCCTGGCAATGTCCCCCTACTGCCAATTCCTTTCTTATAGTATTATGATAAATGTTCAGGGCCCAATAATGAGGGACTACATGTAGTAATCAGACCTTTGTTTCTGTGATAGATCACTGAGCATTTTAGACTCTAAATCCATTCAAGTTGCTGTGAAGTCCATAAGTTTGTCCTTCTTTATGTCTGCATAAAATTTTATTATGTAAATGTACCACATTTTCTTTAGCCAGTACACTTTTGATGGGCAGCACAGTTGGTTTTGTGTTTTTGCTATAGTGAATAATGCTTCAGTAAACATGTATGTGCAGATATTGTTTTTATAGAGCGATTTGAAATCTTCCAGGTATATTTCCAGAAGGGGGATTGCTGTGCCACATGAAAGGTCAGTTTTTAGATCTTTTGGAAATCACCACACAGTTTTCAACAGAGATTGTACTGGTTTACACTCCCACCAACACTGTAGAAGTGTTCCCTTTTCCCAGCATCCTCTCCAGCATCTCTTGTTTGGGTTATTGATGATGACTATCCTGACTGGAGTTAGGCAGTGTCTCAGTGTGGTTTTAATTTTCATTTCTTTGACGACCTGTGAGTCTGAGCATTTTTTCATGTATCTGTTGGCTGCTCATATGTCTTCTTCTGAGAAGTAGCTATTCACATCTTTTGCCCATTTTTTAGTACAGTTGCTTGTTTTGTCTTGTTTCTTTCATTTTGGCATGTTTGAGTTCTTTGTAGATCCTGGATGTTAGACCTTTGTCAGATATACAGTTGGCAAATATTTTTTCCCATTCTGAGTGCTGTCTACCCACTCTCTTGATGGTTTATTCGGCTTTGCAAAAGCTTTTCAGTTTGATGAGGTTCCATTTCTCTATCTTACCTTTCATGACATTCACTTTTGAAGAGTTTAATCAAGAATTGGTTGCATACTCCAATGTGCCAGAGAGTTTTCTATGTTTTATTCTAGGATTCTTAAAGTTTGAGGTGTTACATTTAGGTATTTGATCCATTTGGAGTTGATTGTTGTGCATTGTAATAGGTAGAGGTCCTGTTTCAATCTTCTGCATGTTGTCAGCTAGTTTTTTCAACATCATTTACTGAATAGATTCTCCTATCCCCAGTGACTGTTGGTGGAGGCTTTCCTGAAGATGAGTTTGTCGAGAAATTGAGGTTTTGCTTCTTAAATCTCTATCCTGTTCCATTGACCTATATGCCTGTTCTTGTACCAATACTAGGCCGTTTTGATTATTGAAGCTTTATTGTAGAGTTTGAAGTCTGGACATGTGATACCTTCCACTTTGTTTTTTTTTGTTTGTTTTTTTTTTTTGCTAAGAATTGTTTTGGTTATTTGTGGTCATTTCATATCAATTTCTGTATTGTTGTTTCCAGGCCTGAGAAGAATGATGCTGATAATTTAATGTGTATTGTGATAAATCTGCAGAATGCATTTAGCAGGATGGACATCTTAACAATGTTAATTCTTCCAATCCAAGAACACAGACTATTGTTCCATTGTTTGTGTCTTTGATTTCTTTAAGCAGTGTTTTGTAGTTTTCATTGTATAGGTCTTTCAGAGGCCCGCTTTCCTTAAATTTATGGAAAGTAGACTATATATGACATTCTTTGCTTTCAATAATGTGATTGAATTCTATATGACTGTTTTTGTTATGGTTCTTTGGATGAAAGGCATATAAATAAGTTATAAATTATTCAAGTAATAAAAAAATGGATTCCGGGTAGTTCACAGGATCAAAGCAATGTTGTTATCCAGGTCATGGGTTCAAACTGTTGGAAGAAAGAGATTGATTTACCTGGTGTAAGATATTTGCTCACCATAATATCAGTGTTACTAGGTACAGAGGTTCATAGTATTTTCAGTGGTGAGTAAGAACTTGTACCACATCAAAAGGGAAAGAGATTCTAGACATATTCTACTAAAGCAGTAAGTGACTCATTGTGGCAATCTCCTATCCTATGATAATCCCAACAATTTCTCTCCTTTACTTTTTATATTTAGTGCTCATAATGAGAAAGAAAATAAACAGTTATTAGCAAAGCCAAAAGTATTGTTACATAAGCCAAGATGTTTAAAAATATATATTATTTTATAATTTAAGAACAAGAAGAGCCCCGTGATGGCCATAAGGGAGTATTTCACAGGTTGTCAAAGAGGGGTTTGAGTCAAGAGGAGTGAAATAACTCCAAAGTCATCATATCATTATGGCAGTAATATAAAATTCCCTTTTTAGCATGCTACAGAGAGAAAAGCATTGTCTGTGGAATCAGAAAATCGTAGTCAAGTTCCAACTCTTACACCTCATTTTATATAAACTTAACAAGTCAACTAATCTCTCTCTCTCTCTCTCTCTCTCTCTCTCTCTCTCTCTCTCTCTCTCTCTCTCAACTGTTATTTTATTAATCTGATCATGGGAGTAACAACATCTGACCAACCCAATAGCATTATTGTGAGAATAAATAATTCATGTGAAATAACATTTTCAGCACTTAAATGAGTATGAGTTATTATTAAGTTCAGTCTAAGTTGACATTCATTTTTACCTTTTCTCTACTGACCTTCATCCTAAACTTTGACTATTGAAAAATAAAGCTTCTTGGTAATGGTTTCTAAATCACTCGCCATCACAATCATCATCTTAATTTATACACTGGAAACTTCAAGAAGGCAGTGATAACGTCTGATGTGTTTATTTATAGCTCTAGCTTCATGTCCTTCAGAGCACACTATTCTGTAAGTACTAAATAAATAGTTCTTGATAGAATGAATGAAGATTTAGTGCTCAAGAAATCCACTCCTATCCTAAAGATTAGAGTGCAAAGTATATGAATTCAAGGACTGTTTTGGGGAAGTATAAAAAACTTTTCATAACAATTTTTTTGAATATAATTGTGTATATAATGTAGCACAGTGTCATGAGGTTCCAGTTTTGAAATTAAGGATTCCATAAAACATTCATTATTTTTTTCTGGTTTTGGAGTATTAGTTCCAATTCAATTTTGTGTAATCTTCATTTGTTCACATAAATAAATAATCACAGTGGTCTGTTAAATTACAAAAGAGTAAAGGAGGTACTTTTATTCACCTATTCCTTTCTGGGGGGAAAAGTGAAGATGCCACGCAGAGACTCAAACTGAGGTGCTAAGTATTTTACTTAGCAACATAAACTGATTATGTGTTTTGTCAGACTGCACTATAGCAATCTAAAAAATAAGGTGGTGAATTAAAGACTGAAACTTCAGTACCCATGGAAATGTTTTTGTATTATTATTTTTAATTAGCAAACAATAATTGTACATATTAATGGGGTAAAACATGATATTTTGGTTCCTTTATACAAAGTGCAATGATAAAATCTGAGTAATTTGAATTTCTACCACCTCAACATTTATCATTTCTTTATGTTGGGTACTTTCAAAATCCTCTCTTCTAGCTTGGAAAATATGCAGTAAATTGTTGTTAACTATATTCACCCTGCAGTGCCATAGAACAGTAGCATTTATTCTTCCTGTATGACTATAATTGTGTATCTGTTAACCAACCTTGTCCTATGCCACTCTCCTTTCTCCTTTTCCCAGCTTCTAGTAGCTACCATCCTACTCTCTACTTCTACGAGATCAATGTTTTACCTCTCACATGAATGAGATCATGCAGTGTATATCTGTGCCTTGCTTATTTCACTTAATATAACATCCCTTAGGTTCGTCCATGTTGCTGCAAATGACAAGATTTCATTCTTTTTAATGAATGAATACTATTTCACTGTGTATTAGACCAGATGTGTGTGTGTGCAGTGTGTGTGTGTATGTGTGTGTGTGTGTGTGTGTATGTGTGTGTGTTAACCTAAGTATTTATCACAGATGATTATTTTTATCCTGTACTGGAAGGAATGTTATGAATAGCACCGGGCTAGATTACTACATTACTCCTCAGACTCTTGACACAACTTCACATTATTTAAGACCAAGATATTCAGACTTTGGAAATGCATTGGCAGCAGTATTTCTGTTGCCTTTATGAAAACATGTGAGTCATAACCTGCACTGTGGGTTGTAGTAAACATTTTTCTTTTAGCCTATCTTCTGGAACAGGAAAGAGGTTAAGTCTTCATTGAACAACTAATTTAAAAAAAAAAAAAACACTCTTGGAAGAGTTAGTTAGAGTTCTCGACAGGGATCATGTTCCATAGCCTTTCTGTTGGTAGCTGGCCTTTGTTGCAGGTGGCAGACTAGGAGATGAGGAGAAGTCAACCTTGGAGTACTCCCATAGTCTGTGGACACTAAGAACAATGATACATTATTTTTATAATGTATTTATCATTGTTCAACAAAGTTATATTCATATTTTTGTTTACCTGGGAAAATAGAGTGAATGGTTCTGGTCAGTAAAGCAAAATGGCATGTGCAAAGCAGCAACAAACCCCAGAAGTCCATCAAAGGATGGCGGTAGGTATACTAAGAAAGCTGAAATAGATGTTCATAGTAAGCTGACCGAGGCAGTCAGCAACTACTCAACATAAATTTCTGGAATAATATCCATAATTTTGGTAACTTCAGATGTGGTCAGGGAATCGAACCAGAGCAGTTTAGACTCCTGCTTTCATATTGAAGACAAAATACAGCTTGACCATCGATAGCCGGATACTATGGGACTATGTGGTTTAAATAAGTGTTAAATAAAATTTTCCTTTTCCTTCTCCTCTCTCTCTCTTCGTATCCACTCCTTAAGCCCAGCCATAATGGCATTTGTGGCACCATAACTAAAGACACTCATCTATTTCTGCACTCAGGCATAGAACTAAAGAAAAATTTTGGTCAAGCTTCTGCAACAGAATGAGTTGAAAGAGTTGGACATTAGATTTATATGTGGAAGTCTGTCATGTGGGAGTTTTAGGGTGAACTAAGTGCTGTTTGTGCTTTTTATCACTTTTTTAAGAAATTGATTCCGGCCCTCACTCATGTGCTTTTCTCCAATTGTATCCTCATTTTTTAACAGAAAATTAATCCTATTATTTTTATGTATACAATAATAAAGTTGAATGTAATTATATTTTTTCATTTTTCTTGAAAATAAGATGTGTAAAAATTTTTTCGATTAGTGAGAAAATATTTATTATTTTATTGTTGTACAGAAAGAATTTTATGTGAAAAATAAACTTATTTCCTTCTCATAAGCTCTGAGTTTGGTTTGGAAAGATCAGATGCTTTTTAAGAGGCCAGATTCAGAAACATGTTTTTCTCTTTTCTTCTAATAATTGATAGCGGCAAAATACTTTGCAGAGGAATTAATACCTTCGTAGGATGCAGTGAAGGGCCTATATTAACTCTGGCACTGCAAATTCTTATACTTATTGGAACATTTTAGATGATAAAGTACTTAACTATATCACATATCAATTTCTTGCCAAGGCTTATTTCTATATCTCTGTTTTTGAAGTACATTATTCTGAACTCTTGCTTATAATAACCTCAGGATGACTAATGACTTAGCTTGCTATCAGATATATACTCAGTGCAGCAATCCTCATTTGTTAAAAAAAATGTTAAAAGAGATAAAACAGAATCATGAATGGAAAGATCTTGGTACAGAGATGTGCGCATAATCTAGAGCATTCATTCAGGTTACGCCAATCACTCCTCTCTACCCTTGTTTCTTTAACTATCAATAGGTTGCTATGAGGTTACTCATCAATCAACCATAATAAGGGGTCACTTACCCAAGTGCTTTGGAGGCTAAATATAACATAAAGAAGAGAAGAGGGTCAGATATATGACAACAGGAGGTGGGAGAACTAGTAAGTGTATGTCCTTCTTGACAAGTCGGCTGTTACTTAGCTGCAGGTTATGGTACAAAGGCAGACCCAGTATTGCGGATTTCCAAATTTGTCAAAAAAAAAGGAGTACACCCTGGTTTTTTTAGGTACCATAACCTTATTTTTAATATAGATAACTTAATCCGTTTTTTGACACTATCTGCCACAATACAACACAATCAGTATCCTGCCTTTGGCTTATGAACAACCGGTTGGCAACCTATAAGTGAAAGGATCTCCAGTTTTGCTGCAAAAAAACCTTAAGTGGCAATAACTGAGCATAATTTAGTACCTCTTTCATGATTCAGAAACGTATGAAGACTTTAAGGAGATCATTGTTCTAGAAACTGTAGAAAAAACCATTAATTAATATCAAAAACTGTTTGATAAACCCCTTTTTAAATAAGAATTCTGAACTATTTGGTTGCATAGCTAATATTGAATGTCATTTGCTATTATTTGGTACCAAAAGTCATGTTTATTTTTATGATTTTCCTTCAACATTCTTCATGCCATTTGTTTTTACAGGCAATGTAAGTATCAATATAACTTAAAATATGCTAGGTATAAGTTGAACAGACCACAGGTTGTTTCATGTTCCACATTTTGCCTTCAGAGTAAAATCTCCTGAAAAAAAAAAATGCATTCCTCATAGTAATCTCGAGTATTAGAATTCAGTGGCAAGTGTGGAGCCTGGAGCACCAGCTAATAATGGTAGCTTCTACCAGAGGCTTAGCCTACAGTATCTCTGCTAGAAAAAGCAGCTTTTAAAATCTAATTATCATCATTTCCATTGATTATGGTGTTTTTCAAAGAATTAGACTGAAACATAGTATTGCTTATATGATGAGATCAAATAATGACAAAGATATACACATATAAAAAGTGTTTGATCTCGGTGACAGACTAAACCTTCCAAATTGTTAATCACTAAGGCATCACATTGGAAACGGTTTTATGTGGCACAGATAAAAAGCTTGAGCACAGAATTTGGATTTTACTTTTTAGAGCACCTAATTTGCTTCAAAAGCAGTCAATAAAAATATATTCCGTTACCTGGATAATTATTGTGTTTCCAGAAAAGATTATTAGCCCTAAAAAGGAAACCATGGGTGGTCTTTTATGTCAGTCATGCTATCAACACCAAAAAAGGGACTAATTTACTTGACAACATTCAAAACAAATGCAACAGTCATCTAAGGCATTCTTACCTAGCCTTTTGTTGGGAAATCACTTTGTACACTCTAGAAACATTTTATCCTTTGTGTTGATATTGTCACAAGAATCTGTTTACATAAACACAAGAATACGTGTTTAATAAAAGCTTCTCCCCCAGCACTTAATTGAAACTTCAAATAGAAAACTGTGCAATTTGGTTTTTACTCTTATTAATGGATTACTTTTCTATTTTTCTGAAATTTACATGAACTATGTAAAAGCTCGATATGATTATCCATATCCCTACATTTTGCATTCATATTTTTCAAATATTTGTCTGTCTCTATTTTCCTCTATACTTTTAAAATTTCTCTAAAACCACTGAACTAACTCACTATTAGACTTCTTCCTCAAAACTCCTCCCTCTAGCCAAAACACACACATATACATTTAAAAAAAAAAAAAAGAGGAGAGAGAGGAAGGAAAAGCTTCTTATTGCTTTTTTTGCTATTTTGTTTTTTTCAGCACTAGTAGTTTGAGAAGTTTATATTTTGTTCTTGTTTTCTGAATGCTTCTTAATCCTAGAAACTTCTTGTTTTTAGTAATATGATGTCTTCCTTAGCATTTGTACAATGCTAATTAGATATTTTATCAATTATTTTTATATTTTCACTCAGCAAAATTCCCTTAGTGGTTTATAGTTCCATGTGTTTTTAAAATATGATAGAGCTTTATAACCACTACTATAATTATGAACAGTTCCATCAACCCCCAAAAACTCCCTTTCGCTGCTCCTTTATGATTAATACCCCCCCTTCCCCAGCGCCTGACCACCATGGGTATCTTCTCTGGCCCTATAGTGTGAACTTTTCCAGACCACAATATTAATAGAATCCTACACCATATAGCTGTTCACTAAGCAAAATATATTTGAGCTTCAATGAATGTTCCTTAATAGTTCATCTAATTATAATTTTTATTTTTTTTTTTAACAAAAAGTATGTTTGATATTCCTGAGATCAGTTTGTTGTTGTTGTTGTTGGTTTGGTTTCTTTAGGCCATTTATTGTGTGATCATAGTTCATATAAGTGTTTAGCAGCCTTTAATTGCTATTTATACATAGTAAGTAGTATTGTTCATAAAAGTTATCAGCGCTAAGTTTTCTGCTCTGGGCAGGTTTGTTTGTTTTTTGTTTTTGGTTTCCCCCCTCCTCATCCATAGCCTTTCCCTTAAGAGGAGAGTTGACAGTTCAGTGTGAGCAGTGGGGACTATTGATCGCCAGGGTTTTTTGAGGGTGGGATGGGGGGCTTGCATATATAGGGTGTATAGAGGCAGGTGATCCTCACATCCATTTAAATGCAAAAACAAAGACTTTTTAGTAGTACTAATGTTTACACTAAAAGCTTTGTTTTTTCTTAACAGATTATTCAGTTCCTAGAGAGGACAGATTTCAGTTTAGATTTTAAAAAAAAATTTTTTTGGGGTA
>NW_007252292.1:0-65651 GCF_000164805.1 Carlito syrichta | reverse complement strand
GCAATGTGAGAAATGCCTAAGAGGACTAAGTTAGGAGAGCTAACCAAGAGTTGTAGAGGAAGTCCTCCCATTTCATTAGCAAAAATGTTTCACTATAGTTCATTCCGCAATAAGAACTAATTGGTTTTTGTTCCCAAAATTCATTATAATTTCTGAAGCACTCTGGATTCTGTTTCTATTTTCGGTGTTATCATAAAATAATCTCTTCTTTATATATTCATCATTCTTTCCTTGAGATTTGGGGAGGAAGAGCAGGAAGAACTGTATTTACTTCCAGTCATCTCTAACCAGAATCCAGATATTACTGTCATTGTGGAAATGGCTGATCTCATGTAAGAACTATGTGACTCCGAACTTTGCATTACAGAGGAATAATCATCATCTCCTCCCATATTACTATGAACCTCCCTTATGGCTTGTTACTTATCCTAGTTTCTATTCCCAGAATTTGAATTCGGCTAAATTTTTTTGTTTATATTGATCTCTTGAATCATTTCTCCATCTTTGAATTCAGAGAAAAGAAAATGTCAAGTGAAGAAATATAACTGCTTTAATACACAGCAGAACATGTTTAGTAAAGGGAGATTTATATGCTCCCCCTTATATACCACACAGTAACATCCTAGTCTGCCTTTTGGTTACTAGTAACAGAACCGTGAGGGCAGCAATACTGGAGGAACGTATGCTATGTTCTGTATGAACGTTTTACTAAGTTGGTTCCCCCCCTCAAATATCTAATTTAAAATATTAATATTATATAAGAAATTAAGCCTTAGAAACATTTCCAGTGTTACTCAGCTCACAAATAGCAAGCTATCACTCCAACATTTTCCTCTGGCTTCTCAGACCAAGCCCTGAGCAAAAGGCTAAAACCATCTCCTGCTTAGGAAGGCAGAATGGGAGGTGGGGCTGTCACTCAGATTCATTCACACAATAAAACAAAGTCAATTTAACTGGACTTTCTAGAGATCATGTGCTCATATTATTCATTCTCCCCTCTTTCCTTTTCTTTTTTAATAAGGTTGATTTTTTAATAGCTTAACTATTATTTACATGCCACACAATTTAACTATCATAAGTATGCAATGATTCATAGTAAATTTATAGAGTTGGACAATAATCCTGATAAGCCAATTTCAGAAAATGTCTATTCCTCCAAAGAATTTCCTCCTGCCTGTTTGCAGTTAATAGTCATACCAACCCCTAACCCCAGAAAAAAAAAATGATCTGCTATTTGTCTCTATACATTTGTCTTTTCTTGACTTAAAAAATAAATAAATAAAATCATGCAACATATATTATTCTGTGTGAGTTCCTTCACCTACCACAATGTAAGATCATACATTGGTGCCACAGATCAGTTTTTCATTCTTAATGTCAAAAGGTGATTTATTGTATGGCACTCCATGTATTATTTATCCCTTCACCAATTGATGGATACTTATTTGGATTGTTTTTTTGGCTATTATGAATAATGCTGCCATGAACAATTACATGCATGATTTCTTGTGGTGATACATTTTCCTTTCTCTTGGAGGGGTTCCTAGGAGTGAAATTACTCGGTCATATGGTAAATGTATGTTTAACATCTTAAGAAACTGTTAAACCGCTTTTAAAGTGTTTGAACCATTTTCCATTCCCACCAGCAATGTGTAAGGTTTCCTTTGGTCATGCACTTGCTAACACTGGTATTTTATGACTTTTTTATTATAGCTATTCCAGTAGGTGTGAAGTGGAAATTAATTTGTATGTCCTTAAAAATAATGACACCAACCAACTTGTAATGTGCTTATTAACCATTGGCATATTTTCTTTGGTAAAATATCTATAAAATATTTTGCTCATTTAAAAATTAGTTTGATTTTGTTATTAGTGAGTAGTAAGAGTTTGCATATTCTGGACACATGCCCTTCACTTCATTGGGTATATGATCTTAAATATTTTTTCATTCTGTGGCTTCCATTTTCATTTTCTTAATGATGTCCTTCAAAGTATAAAAGTTTTTTATTATAATCATTCCCAATTTATTATCTTTTTATTGATCATGTTAATTATATCATATGGCTTTGCCTAAACCAAGATCATACTTTTTTCAAGAATTATTATAGTTTTACATTGTACGTTACAAAACTCTATGATATATTTTCAGCTATTTCTAATAAGACATAAAATATATGTTGTTTACTATTTTGTATATGGATATCCAATTATTCCAGCACCATTTGTGGAAAATGATATTCTTTTTCCATTATGTTTGTATCTTTGTCAAACATCAGCTGACTATATCTGTGTGAGTCTATTTCTGGGCTCTGTATTTTGTTCTGCTGATCTACTGTCTATCCTATGGTCAATAGAAAGTATCTTGATTGGCAGCTTTCTACTAAGCGAAGCTTACTTGGGAAAAATCACAATCTTGCAATCCATGAATATGGATCACTCTTCACTTGTTGAGATATGTATTAATTTATCTCAGCAATGTTTTATAGATTTTAATGTATAAATCTTGCCTTTTTTTAGTTAATTTTTTCTTAAAATGTTTTTCTTTTTGATGCTATTGTGGATAGATGGTTTTTCTAATTTTAGTTTTTGGATTTTTTATTGAAAAACAGATGGGACCTTGCTAAATCTATTTACTAGTTCTAGTATTGTGTATTTGTGTGTACTCCTTAGAATTGTCTACATGCAGTGTGTGTGTGTGCACTCACACGCCTCTTATTGCACTAGCTCTAATCTCCAAATATAACACTGAATATATGTGCAGAAAGAATATATCACTTCCTCAAGTTCTGAAATAGTTTGTTTTTGCCATTTTTGTCCCACTTTATAGTTGATTTGTGAGGACAGTATTTGTCAACACTTTTGTTTAGACATGTCTCAAAATCCATTCTCAAAATATGCTTTTTAAAAGGATATTTGCTCACCACAAAATAAAACTTTACTGAAGATAAAAGATAATGGTAATTGAGAAATCAAACTAAATTAGGAATGGGCTCACACTTAAATTAAATATATTTCAGGTGGTTAATGGATACTTACAAAACAAAGCCAAAAAACTTGTGATCAACAAAACCCGAAATATAGTGATTAAAGTAGAGTATGGAAATAATCAGAATTGTCAATAACAGGGCTTCTGAGATTTAAAAATATATAATTAGATTTTTTTAATGGCCCATTACCTGTTTTTACCTAAATTTTATGGCTCAATTTTGGAGAGTTTATGTATTCAGAGTTTTAAGAAACTAATTGAAAATGTTTGCTGAAATTGTGCTATGTAGAACTCAATAGCTCTGGAAAGAAAACAAAGTTATTTATTGATAAATATAGAAAGAAAACTGAAAAAATAGAATATATAAGGAGTTTCATGCACATTCCTTAAAACTAATAAAGCTGTGTCTCTCTCTAAGGCATAGTTTTCAGAATTTACTCCACTATTCTATGACACTTTTGCATTTAAGATATACCTCTATTTCAGCCACATCTTATGGTACTATAATTATTAGCTTTATTTCCTCACTGGAGAGAGATCTCCTTTAATATAATAATCTATGTATTGGTATACTTTTTGTGTAATAATCATTCTTTTCCTGGAAATTGCAAAATTGTGTAGAATTACCTAAACAGCAATAAATATGTAAAGTTTTTAGTTATCTAAGTCTAAATGTTTTTAGTATTTAACACCAACAATGATAAAAGGAAATTATAGTACTCATACAAATCTAAGCACTTTTGGAAAGACTTATGTTGCCACTAACATAATTCT
Organism: Carlito syrichta; assembly: GCF_000164805.1. NCBI lineage: Eukaryota > Metazoa > Chordata > Mammalia > Primates > Tarsiidae > Carlito > Carlito syrichta. The sequence continues at coordinate 61,891 of NW_007252292.1, read as the reverse complement.
GTGTGGTTTTGTCTTACCATTCATTTATTGTTCAACCCAGAGAAGGTTTCACAGGGTAAAACTGTGGGCTGTGCAGTCCTGCATTAAAAGCTATGAAGCAATTTTGTTAGTTGCTCCTCTTTCATTATATTCCCTTAATTCTGCACATACTAAAAAAAAGGAGAAAGAAAATATGCGCAATCATGCATGGAATGTTGTAAATGATGTATGAGATTTAAAAGAAAAAAAAAAAAAAACACCCTGGTCTAAAAACCAACACTCAGAGAGTTCAGTTGTTCTTGAACTGCTCTTTGTAAGACTAAGACCTGACAACTATCTGCTTTAAATAATAGACGACCTTAACTTTTTAAAAAGGCCAAGCCAACAAAAAAAAAAAAAAAAAAAAGACAGGGAGGACCTTTCTACTTTTTTACAAGTTGGCTTTTGTTAATTTCTGGCCGAGAACTCTGTATGTCTCATAATGGGAATCTCATAGATCAGATATACTAGTCAATATTTCAAGCTAAATATTGGATAAAGAGGCCATTAAAGTTCCATTGTTTTTAATCTATTCAAATGTCAGAAAGTGAATCATCTATGAAACTTTTAAAGTTCAGTTTTAGACTGAGACAACACTAGACCTTTCATAAATATGACAACAACTTTTAATATGAACTTCTTTGGTGTTTAAAAATAATGTACAAGCACACATACATATACACACATGTATTGGATCTTTACCTTTATTTTTATAATTTGCAAACAATCATAAAATATTTTATATATGCACTGCCTCTTCACACATACAATCTAACAAAGCACTAAATAAGTTCAAAATAAATGTACTGTGCATGGGAAAGAAAAAAATATGTCTTATTTCTAAAACAGGAACAATATTTACCAAATAGTCTCTCATGTTAAGGTTCTAAATCATTTTTTTATGAGATTCACTGTTGGGATGAAGTTAACATTCTGGTCACAGTCCCATGATATGTAAAGATTTTAAAGCAATGGTATTGATGCTAACGGCAAAGAAGAGACAAGTAATAGACATTTTCCAACTAAATGTCTAGACACTTTTTCAGTAATCAAGGATTCATCTATGTGTCATAACAAATGTTTTGTCAAGTCATGAGCTACTGGTTCAAGACTAGCACGAATGCCAGCCTGGTCCATTGCAGGAAATGAGACTCTCAAGGCTCTTCACATTCAACCTTTTAAGCCCCAACTTCCTCCCCGAGTCTTGGCCTTGAAAGAATCCCTGATGGGTCTCAGAATGTATTGACAAGGATTTGTAAGTAGAGGATTTTTCTTTTCCATTGCCTAGCAGATTGGATGGAGGAAGTCGCAAGAATTCAATGAGTTCAGGGAAATTATTCTTGTTATAACAAATTGTAATTCAAAATGCATTTTTCTACAAAACTATACTGGATGATACTTCAGAATCTAGGATTAATAAACTATAATTGAAGTTCAATGTTCAGTGTTGATTAAGCAATAGTTTTCTGTTCTTGAATATCTAACCATTAAGTATATATATTTTTTCCCTTAGAGGATTTCAAATACAACCAAGTAACTTGAAAATTGACTTATATAACACAACAGTTTTAAATAAAGCTTCCATATAAAATAATTATTTTAATTTATATCAACTCACTATATGTTTCCTAATATAATTCAAAATTTATAAAAAGAATTTGAATCATATGGCTAAAGGAAAATTGAAAGCCTTGCAGACATATAGAGAGACAGAAAAGCAAATAGAATACAAAGCTTAGAATTTTAGGTTGAAGTCACATGATCTCTGGAGTCAGATAATGACAGTTACTAATTTGTACATCTTTGTTTATTAGCTGGGTGTAGGCATTTTACTTCTATGTCACTTCATTAATGAATGAAAAGAATAACATTGATATCAAAAGGCAGTCATGAGATTGAGAAAAAATAAAATTTTAGTGCACTTCCAGGCATAAAGTTATTATTTCAGACATTTTAACTACCTGCTTCTTACTTATTCCGTGGTTCCTTGAGAATCTTTTAGTTCCTAATAGTATTTGCGGTTTTCTGGTGCAGTGATGTTTTATTTAGAGGCCATTATTTCTGAGCTGTGCTATTCCAATCAGCATTCTTGATCTACTAGAAGAAAGACTGACATCTGCTTTACCCTACAAAGCCAATTGGCTCACCTACAGAAGGTTGACAAGAAAATCAGCAGTCTCAAATTAATGTCCCAATGAACAGATTGTTAATCATAATATATTCTATCTCATATTTTGAATGACTCATTAGTTATTTGCAGCAACAATAAGTTTTGAAATAGGCAGTATTTTAGTTTGTGTCACCATCAAAAATACTGGAACAAGTCATTTACCGCAACCCCTAAAATCTCTGTAATCTTAATATCTACATATGGTGGAACCTTCTAATTCAAGTAGTTATGTTCCATAAAGTTACCAAGAACACTGAATTAACCATTGCTCCTGGATGAAAAATGGCATTAAACTCCTGTGATGTGCTGATCACATCGTCATCAAACAGTCAATACATAATCTTGTTTTAGATGTTTTTCTATTCAAGACATTTTATTAAATATGTATTGCTGATTTATTAACATTGAACTCATGGCCAACAAACCTACAAAGCATGTCTGAGCAAACGTATCTAATACATATTTTCTCTGCAAAGCACATCACAACCTTCTTGTGTTTAGAAGCATTAAACAGAACTTTAGCATTATGCTTGGGGACAATTGTATATAATGTAATTAATAACAAAAAGCACAATAATACAAACAAACAAACAAAACAGTGATACTAAATAGACAACAAAGAACATTTATAGTATGAGATCTGAAAGAAGAAGGCAAGAGATTGTTTTCTTCCACCTCAGCTGGCAACATATATGTCTGGTACTCAATTTTTTTGTCTCTGTATGTGTGCATATCCTTGATGACTGAAAAAGTGCTGCAAGTATTGATTTGGGGTTACAAATAATTTTTAGCAAGCAGGTTAATTTGCAAGTATGAAATCCATAAATACTGGAGATTCACTGTAATTTTGAATAGCATAATTCTTGAAAGTTTGCCTCTGGATTTTTTGTGGTCTCTTCTTGTGTCATTTTAAGTTAAATATGGTATTTTTAACTCTACAATTGATAATTCATTGCATTCAATACTTCCAGGACATATGCAATGACTCAAGGTCAACCAGGCTATGATGGCCTTGTGTTTCAAACTTCAGATATAAATTATATTAATATAAAACTTTTATCAATATAATTATAAGAATGACTCCACTTGTTTTAATAAAAGATAAAGGAAAACTATCTGCCATTTAAGTCTCTTCAGGGAGACCCAAAAGAGAATTTTAGAAAAATAGACAACATTTTGAAAATATTATTTTGAAATGTTGAAAAGAAAGATTACCATAAACACATAAATGTGTTCACTAGTAATATGTACAAATTAAGAGTATAGATTTTGAATTCTAAGTGGCTCCAAGCTACACGGCATGTAGTCTTCTCCAACAGTGCTCATCAGTCCAAGTGTAAGATAAGAAGCATTCGGTAGCTATATTGATACAAAGGAAAATGTTGTCACAAGCATAGTACAGAACAGGGTACAAAACAATTGAGTGTGTTACAATGGAATAGTTGAGTTGCAACATGGTGCCTGTACTAGCTAGGGAGTTGATATATTGGAACAAAATGAATCAGATTGGAAAAACCCAAGGTTTCAATGAAATAAAAGAGATTTAATTAGAATATAAATTAAAAGAAATCAAGATATTGTGATCAGAGATCATGTGTTAGAGTTCAAATTTACAGAGCTGTAAGTTTAGTCTGCTGACCAAGACCCAGGATTTCCCAAAAGATAGAAGGATGAGGGTCTTGATTGATTGATTCCTGGAAAAGAAATGTTCAGTTTGTAGAAATGGATTTCTCTCATTTATTTTGATTGAAATTTTTGAAGTAGAGAATAATGTTAGACACCAATGTCCATCATGAATAAGAAATGGGAACTCTAGATGAAGCTACAAGTAGCAAAATAAGATGTTCTAAACCTTAGGAGGAAAGTGTTTATATGTGAGGGTAGTAAAATATCCATTGGAAATTGGAAATAGGAAGCTAAGAAGATACCATTGCCATATCAGATCCCTGTGTTCTCTGTAGTGTAGAATGATGAGAGAATATCATGTTCCCTCTGGGAGAACTACAGGGGAGATTAGGGTGCTAAGTCCAAGAATCAAAGTTGAATTGGGTCAATTATGTTTATAGAAAATTGTGCACAGAAACAAGATTTAAGATGCAAGTCTACAATAAAGATGGATTCTAGAGAACATGGCAATAAAAAATTGGGGGTGAGACTATGGCAGTGTAAGGAAGAAGCAGAGAACACAGAGAAGATTGCTCATGAAGAAAAAGGAGAAAAGAGGTTGAGTCTGCATATTTAGTTTAGTTAAAGACAACTGCAGTAAACCGGGCTCGGTAGCTCAACCTGTAATCCCACGCCTTTGGGAGGCTGAGGTGAGTGGATTGCCTGAGCCCGCAGGTTCGAGACCTGCCTAGGCAGGCAAGACCTCATCTCTACAATAAAAAAAAAAAAAAAAAAATTAGCCGAGCGTGGTAGTGCGCGCCTGTAATTCTGGCTACTCGGAAGGCTGAGGCAGAAGGATTACCGGAGCCCAGCAGGTTGAGGCTGCGGTGGCCGGGAGCAGCCACTACACTCCAGTTTGGGCCACAGAGTGAGACTCCAACTCAAAAATTAAAAAACAACAGCAACAACAAAAAAAGATAACTGCAGTTAAAGGGCTTGATGGTTTTAACAGTTATCATGCTTGTCAGCAAAAGCATATGGAAGTCCAAGATGCATTAGAGATCTGTAAGTTTACCAGTTTTCAATCATGGTTCACCAGTTTGGTGTTTCTAACCTTTCCTATGCATGTGGCTGCAGTGGGATCAATTCATGTATGAATATGTTCTGACCCAGGAGTACAACTGACCTAAACTGGATCAATGACCTCTTGCCAGAAAATTTGGGGGCTTGTGATCAAGACTGCCAGTACACAAAGTGGGAAAAAACCCAGAACTATCTTTTGGAGGGTGAGTCTTATGTAGTATAGGCTTATCCCACCAGATAAGTGTTCTAGAAACCCATCAGCATGAGTGTACCAGCTAGCATTGTTGTGAGAGGCTGTGTTCAACTTCAGTGAATTTTTCTGTGGCAAACAGGCGACTGGTCCTTCCACCATGACAATGCACCCAACCATACTACACTGAGTGCTCAGCAGTTTTTGACTAAAAACAACACGGCCCTCATGTCCTATCCTCCCTATTCACCTGATCTCTCCCTGGTGACTTTTTGTTTTTTTTTCCCCAGATGAAAAAAAGTTCTCAAAGATTGTCAGAATTTTTCTACCTGCCTTCTTTCCCCAATATAACCTCTGGAAATTGGGATAGAGGGTTGAGACTCACTCTTTGAATTACTATTATGAATGTTCTTTTCTTTCTTCCCTACCCTTTTTGCTTTATGTTTGCTTATCTGTCACTTTAGGGAAAACAATTGTAGTTCAATTATAAATTTTTTGCTGAATTCCACACTTATGTGTGCATATTTGTCAGAATTTGACAAGAGAGATTCTATGATCATCTTTTATTCTTCCACCTCTACCCAGAACACTCAACACTCTCATTTTAAAGAGAGAAAAAATTTGAGGCCAAAAATGTTACCTACTTTTCCCAAATTTACTCAGCAAATAAGAGAGTGTTTCTCATTACAGAAATCATGGAACATTTTAGTGAATACGTTTCACTGAAAAGTTTTAGTGAATACATTTAAGAAAAACATGATTGACAGTAGCGGGAAACTACCGGGGGGAGCGGGGGAGGGAGGTGGGATTAACAGTAGTGGATATTGATCTGGGGCAGGAAGGGCACACCTCATCAACAAAGGTATCTACACAATGAATATTTGTATACTTAACCCTTAATTGTACCCCACAATTTTAAAATAAAAAAAAGAAAAACATAGCCAGGCTCATTGTGAAAAATTTATAAATTTACCACTACATATTACTTGGGAACTTCTTCTTTTTTTAATTTTTATTGGAGAGAGACTGGGTCTTGTTAGGTTGCCCAGGCTGGTCTTGAATGCTTGGTCTCCCAAAGTGCTAGGGATAACAGACATGAGCCACCATATCCAACTTATTTGGGAAAATCTTGAATGCTATTTTCCTACATGTCTGCAATTATTTTTTAAGATAAAATTTTGAATTGAATATCAATCTAAATATTAAAAGCCAAAGTACGAAATTTGTGTCAAATGAAATGTAAAAATTCTAAACACAATTTCTATTTTTATACCACCACTGACTCAGTTATGACCAAGAACAATAGTCTTTACCTGGTTTGAACAACAATCCAAAATAATCACTAGTGCTTTACCCAATAATTGCTTAAAGTATAGCAATGTAATGAGAGAGAGAGAGAGAGAGTTAAAATGTTATTGTGAATAGGGCTAGAGTTACCAGTTAGCAAATTTCTAGAGTTACCAGTTAGTAAATATCTAAAGTTTTTAAAAATAAAGCATAGTAATTTTTTAATTCTTTTAAAAAATTTTTTATTTTAAAGATGTAGGGAACAATTCATGGTTAGTTATACAAATGTTCATTATGCAGTTACCCTTGTTGATGAGATTTAACTGCCCCTCCCCTGGCAGTTCCCCACTACTGCCATTCTTTTCTTATGGTATTACAATAATTGTTCAAGGTCCACTTATGAGTGAGACCCTGTGATACTCAGTTCTTTTCTTAATTATTAAATGAGGGTTCACTAAATCTAATCACAACACCAGAGTCTCTAATGCTTTGTTTGTTAAATGGTTTAGGTTCATATGCTATAGAGAAAAGAGCCATAAATCCTTAGAACATGTGCCTAGATAAATTTTCAGTAGTTGATTTAAGAAAGAAAAATTAAACTCTCTATGTTAGATGTTTTACTTTAAATTGTACTGACAAGGAGCATGCCAAAGATCATATTTACTAGAAAAACTCCTATCCCTTGGAGCTATAGTCGTATTTAAGGTCCTAGAGTCTCTCCCTCTCTCCTCTCTTTTTTCTTTTCTCTTTCTCTGTCTCTCTCTTTGACTTAAGTTTTTTGTTTTGTCTTTGTTTTTTTCTGGCTTCTACTTTGCCCAGACGCCCAGAAAAGGGCACCCCATTTAGCTCCCACTGAGTTTTTTATTCTTAACCAGTGTGTTGGCTAGTTTCCAATTACTTTTTGTTTTTGAAAAAAAAATATTTCTTTCATTGCCTTGTCTCAGCTGGTCTGCTGTCTGCCAGCCTTTAGAGATGACTGCCTCCATTATTATTTTATGAGCATTGGATTCAGTAAATATTGTACTGCAACTGTTGTCTATTTTGAGCTTCTCTGTTTCACTGACAAGAACCTATTGCATCATGCACAGCTGAAAAACAATGCTCACAATGCCTATTTACTGAGTCATGTTTTATTTGGTGGGGAGAGAGGGGAACCAAACTTTGACCACAGTGCTTCCCAATATTTCTTACATGGTAGGTACTTTATTAAATGAATAATTCCATTTCACACCTAACTCATTCAACAGGATGGAAACACACAGGTGAAAACAGATGTGAGAAACTTAAGGTATAAGGATAGAATTGGCATACTAAGAAAGTGCTGGAATGAAATTTGAGCAGTGAACAAAGTGGGTATACTTAGTGAAATAGCTACTACTGTGACCAGGAATGATGCGGTTCCTATATAGGTCTGTTCATTCTCATTTGTGCATAGACCCAACTATTGCTAGTGACTCACCAGCATTCCACATGAGCAATAGCAAATGTCTACAATCACTATTCCTTACCCTATGCATGAAAGCACACTGAAGTCCTTAGGCAGTCTGACTGAAGGACAACTTATCTACCAACTCAACTCAAAAAGAAACTCCTAAATGTGGTCTCTTCTAATGCTTAGGCAAATAGGTGCTCCTGCTTAGGTTCTACAGGAGCTGAGACATATTGCTCACAAGACCCCTATCACATACTATATCTTTACCTTCACACTGATCAGTCTCACCCACAAGACATCAGCTGGAGGTGAATGAAGGAGAATCGTGCCTATTTTCAATCATAAACACCTGCACAACTGCAACAAGAACTTTTATTTTGATCTTTCTGAATTCTACTTGCCAAGACCCCCGCTTACCCCTACACAAAAAAAATTGTCTTTTGACTGCCCTTTGCATGTCTATTGATTTAATATTGTACCTTTGCTGTCACACTACCTGAACTGTAGAATTAAAGCCCTGAATTATAGAGAGTCTCTAATTTTTTCAGGCGTATGAGTCTTCTCCTCCAAAAGAATCTGAGTAAAAGCCTGACATTGCACAAAGCAAGCATGTAGCACAGGGTCATAATCTTTTATCTATGATTCTAAAATATGATCTCCAGTAAAAAAAAAAAAAGGCATATGTAGTTTATTTTTGGTTATTTTTTGTTGTTGTCGATTTTATATTTCTTTAACTCCCATGTGGCAGGTCAATCTTGCATCTTTGCAACTCATTGGCTGACAAAACCAAACTAGACTTATATGTGAATAACTATAGTCTTCATTTATTATGTGGTATTTGAAAAGACATGTTTTATGTAGATAAATAATGCTGTGTTTAACTACAAGAGGCTTCCCCAGACCCTACTGAGATGTTACATGTCATAAAGTATTCTTTCCATGTTACCTTGCTAAAATCCAAAAGACGAAATTTTCATATGCATCTTGCCCCAACTGTTTTGTATAAGGAATTATGGACCTGTACCTCTTAAGTCCTTTTTATTTTTTAATGGATTTCTTCCATGCATGTTCACCTCAAACTCAAAACTATTCCATATATTAACTAATGCTGCCTACCATATGCAAAGGCCAGCCTGAACCTCTTCTGCTTGCCTCCCCTCACCTCCTTCTTCCACTCTCATTCATTTCTTGCCATGGCCAGTTATTTTGATACCCTTTAACATGAAATGATTTGTCTGCTTCCACTCCTTTCTGTACTTCCATTTAAAATTAAACAAAGTATATTTTCACGTACAAATTGACTGGTTGTAATTAAATTTCACCAGGAATCTGAGTAGAAATGACACAACTTTCATAAGCATTTCATAGATTCTTCACAGTGGCACTGGTAAGTCAGCCTGATATTGATGATTTTATAAAAATTATCACAACATGCCAAAAATTTTTGAAAAGAAAATCTTCTATGAAAACAAAGTATTTAATCTCCCTTTTGCAGACTCTCATCAAACAAGATATCTTCTCAAAGCAATTATCTAAATTATGCATTGATAGCTAAATAATTTAATGTCTACATATTTTTGCTAAAACAACTTGTTTCAGCAAATCCCTTTTAAAATTCTTTTAGAATTCTAAATAACAATAGTATAAATGAAATAATTGTTTCTGCAACCAATTTATTAAAATAGCCTTTTCACACTTAAAAAATTTACAAGAATTTATGATGTATACATATATTTTTACTCTTATGCATTAGATATGAAATTATGTTTAAATAATAGACTTTTTAAATGTTAGATTACTTATAAGTAGGTACTGAAATGAATACAAGAAAATGCAGCTTCCCTTTCTAATTAATTAAATTACCTTCTATAATTTTTGTGTTATTATTTTTATTTAATTTGGTGGGATTCTTTTGATTTTTCTTTTGAAATAGTTAGTTATTTGGAAGTATATTAATTGTTACTTATTTTAAAAATTCTTAAATGATAGAATGGTGAAAATTCATAAATATATATAGGTTTAAGTCTATACATAAAAGTGTAAACCCATAAATATATAAATTCAGTAAATCTAAATAATGAATTCATGAAAGTGATTATTTTATTTCTTTTGACCTTTATTAGAAGACTGCGCGATGAACTCATAAAATGTATAGTAAACAGGTTAAATAGTATTAAGAAGCAGGGAGCTTGAAGGGTAACAGAGTGGATAGTACAAGAAAAGCTTCAGGAAGCCATGTTGGTAGAATTAGGGGTGTACATATTGAGTTTGGTCAGTGGCACAGAGTTGAGGCATGAGCATTTAGTATAAAAGTAAGTTTGAGCACTTACACTGATGGTCATAAAGCATGAATATAAGTTGCTATGTTATTTTGGATAATAGAGTAAGATTGGGAAGGAAGTTTTATGCAGTTGACAAGGCTAGAGAGGTAGTTAACTGGGGGCCAGACCATGGAAACGTTTATGGACTTGATAAATTGTTTCGATTTTTCCATGTGGGAATATGAAATAATTGAAGGAATTTTAACTCAAGGAGAATTAAAATGAAATGTATATGACAAATTTATGTATATGGTAGTGCATGATAATGTTGACTCCCATAAGACTATATAATCAAAGAGGATTGCACAAAAATGCAGGTGAGATATAAAGAATGCCGACAAAAAATGTGCCTTAGTGGACAAGAAGAATTTGGAATTAAAAATTTACCAGAGTGATAAGATACAGATGCTTTCATGCAGATCTATGCTTGAGTTACAACTTTGTTTGCTACTTACGGTATGACATTTGGGAAATGATTTAAGGTGTCTACTCTTGGATTGCCACTTGTAAAATTTGAGTAATTATAGTGCATATTCATAAGCTTATTGTGATTATTCAATGAAATAATGCTTATAAAATACTAGGACAAACCTGGTACATGATAAGCTTCAATAAATGTTAGCAATTGCTTTTATTAGGAACACCTCAAGTGAAAAAAAGGGCCAGGTAGAAACATATTTGAAAACTGGTTCAACTACACAAATGTTCAAAGATATTCAAAATAAATCAACACCAAGGAATTATCTATAGCAAATTAGCCAACATTTAAAAAATGGTTAACACCCAGGGCAGATAGGTGAGACCATAAACTCTCAAGCTTCCAGTGAAACAGTAGTGGTCATCTGGAGAATACATCAATTAAAGACTATAAAATGCATATCCTTTGACCCAGCAATTCCACATCTAGAATTGTATACTATAAACCTAACAGATAAATGTAAAAATGTAAATAAATAAATATGCCATCTGTAACATTTTTTATAGTGACAAAACTATTGAAAACTATTTAAGTATTCAAAACTAGGAAATGTTTAAATAATTTATGCTGTAATTTGCAGAGTGAAATGGTCTTCAGCCTTTAACATTATGGAATAAATGAATATTTATTGCTGTGTAAATATCGACTTGGTATTTCATTTTTAAAAAAGAGTAACTTTGGTATAAGCTAATGTTTGATCTAACTCAAGCATACTATAACATATGGTATATTGAATAGATTTGACTAAACTTATAGACTTATTAAAACTTACTGGTGTGAAAGAATAAGGTTACAAGTAGATAAATATGACAGGGGAAGTTGGTTAATAAGATTCTGTCCAGAAACAAGAGCTCTTTTCGTGGCATTAGTGTTAGAAAAAAGAAAATATTTTCTCACAAATTGAAAGAAAGGAGGTGAGAGTATGTCATGTGACCCAACAATTTTCTGACTCCAGAAGAAGTAATCTCTTCATTTATTCTTGTTATTTAGGCTATAATTCTTTACTCTTTTCCTTTTCCTCTTCAATATTTTGTTTCTTTGTTTGCTGTGCTTACTTTGTAGGCCCTACACATAAGCTAGGGTCAAGAAGGGAGTGATGTCTCAGCTGTTTTCGTTTTGTTTTGTTTTATTTTTTAAGTCATCAGTAAGATCCTTTACTAAGAGCAGAGTAAGAAGCACCGTGGGAGTGTCTTAAGAGAGCTGTAAAAAGATGAAACACACTGCAAAAGACATCAACCTAACCAACATCCTTTCTTGTGGGCCCTGTTCTTTCCTGGTCTCGAGTAATATAACTCAGCTGGTTTAGCTAACTTCTTGGAACTATTGGAGTACCACCTTTTTTTTCCAGCACAAGACAAGACATTGCCTCGTGAGAGTGCAGATAAAGAGTGTGTGTGAGAGAGAAAGAAAATATATAGATGTGTTCTTATGACATCTTTGAACACCTTTATCCGAACATGTTGAAGAGAACTCTTCCTAAACCAGTGGTTTTTAAATGTGATCTTCAGCCCTGGAAACTTGTTGGAAAATTAAATTATCTGTTCCTATCCTAGATCTACTGAATAAGTAACCCTGGAACGGAACCCAACAATTTTTGTTTTAACAAGCCCTGTAGGGGATATTCTCATGAGTGCTAAAGGTTGAGAATTGCTGCCCAGACTTTTCAAATACATGAACCATTAGATAGCTTATTTCTGTCTCTTTCAATTGAAAGGCCCTGCTTGAGTAAATAGGGTGTGTTGGTTAGCAATAGCTAAATAGTACTGTGGACCCAAAGGTTACTGGAATTATTTTTTAGTGGCACTCTAGACATATGATTATGTGATTTCGTGGATCTACTTAATGTTGTCTAATTGTATGACTAGAAGTAGTAAATGGTCAGAGTTTCCAAAGAATCCATCTCAGGAAACATAAGAGTAAGGCAGGAAGACAGTCACTGAAGATTAGGAGGAAATGAAGTCATTAAGGAAGTGATCAGTGGAGATATAAAGATGAGTTCAAAGGACAAGGTATCAGAATGACATCAAAAAATGTGTGTAGGACAGTAAGGCAATGAAAAAGGCAGGAGGCAGTTGTGGTCAGACATTTTCATAGATAAATTCAAGTTAGAGAATTTATAAAGGATAACAGTGTTCAGGGAGAGGACATAGGAACAGATGACAACGATTGATTGATGGTGAGAGACGTTGCTGTTGAGGTCAGACAATTTGGATTTCTGGATCAAAAGCATGGACATTCACAGGAAGATACCCACATGTCAAATTCCATAAAAGACAAGAAAAGAGTCAAAATATTGGTACATAAGAGCAATAAGGTATTTTAGGGTGTCACAGATGGGTGAAATGAGCCTAAGAAATGGAAGCAGCTTTGTATAAGGGGAAAATTATGTTCAAGAAGTCACATGGGAATTGTAACATGGTCTGTGGAACATGGCAGGTGGAATGTGGGATTATTAACCTCCGTCACCAAGGGGAACTAAGAGAAGCAATAATAAGAGAAAATGAGAGACGAAACAGAAATAAACATGCTCTATTTTACTTCCATTTTCTCCACTAAGGAGAAAATATTCAGAATGGAAGCAAGGAAGATGTAGACCATTTATGCTGTTATTGTGTATTACCACTTACCTTAGATAATCTAACACTGTAGCTGATCTATTTCTATACACAGTTTGTTTATAAGAATCCTCACAGAAATTTTTTTTTTTTTTGTCACTCTGACTCTCTCGTTCACAAGTAGGAAAATTCTCCTTAACAACACAAATACCTGCCCCCTTGCCTTCTGGAGAAATTTTAGCCCAATTGGTAGAAGAGTATGAATGATGAGGCATATTTACTTGCTATTTAGACAAATGAGTCTTGGAGTTTTGTGAGTGGTCAATGCAGCCTAACATTTCTAGTAGTTCTCCCTCTACAGCTTGCACAGGCTGCAGACTCTTGGCCATCTACTGACCTGGCACTTGTGATGACCTTTACTATAGAGATGGAGTGCTAGATTGACCGTAAGCTAGGCTTTTTAAAGAGTGCTTAGGATGATTGGCATCAGAGTATCACTACCAGTGTTGAGGAACTTGGTTCACATTGTAAATAAAAAAACTCATTTAAGCACTATGTAGTTACCAGAAAGCTATAAATTTGTAAACATGAAAAACTATTCTAAGGGGCTAATAAATAGAAATCATTTCTCTATCACTTTCCCCAGCAAAGATTCTTAACAATATCCTGGGTCATTCATACAATAACTTTAGCAAAAAGTAGTATTTTGTTTTCATCAATTTATAAAACAGTCTTAGATTTCTCATTCTGGAAAAAGTGATAAAAAATACAAGTTGATGAGAATAGAAAAATAATCTGGCTGTCAACTTTTTTCTCAAAACGTTATATGTTCAGTGGTGCTTGTTTTCATTTTTTGTTTGTTTTCTAAAGTAAGGCATAGTGTCATGATTAGGCTTTAGCTCCTCAGTTCCCTGAAAAAAGGATCGAAAAGTGAAATAATAAAATGCATTTTTATTGAAAGTTGTATTTTAGACTGATACATTTCTGCTAGATATTCACGGAAGTCTACTTGTCATTGAGTCACATGTTTTCCTTCCATTTAGGCAAGTACTATGTATGAAAATCTAGTCCCAGTACATTAAAAAGCACATATATTAAGAATGTTAAACATTCTCTATACATCAAAAAAATGGTTCTCAGTGGCTCCCTGTGGAGTGTGTCTATCTCCAGCTAATGAGTTTTAATGTATGATTTTCTTGTACCTTCCTTTTCTTTACACATCAATCTGTCCATGGCATCTGTCATGCAAACAGTAACAGGGAAACCGCTGGGACTGTCAAGAAAATGACACCTTTCTCCTTTACCAGAATCTGAAAATGATGCCCAGATTTCTCTGAAATTCTCCAGGCAAACTATGTCTTCCTTTTAAAACCAACACCATCTGCCCAGGCAGACATTTGTGCGCCAATTGTCACATAAAAGATTTTAACTGATTTCTGATGTTCAAACTTGTTACATTAGGTTATCAAACTTTCACTTAACTAGATGACATATCTTGCATATTTCAAATAGAAGATGGATATTACAGAATATATTGACATGGGTTAATTTTAGCCAAACTATAAAATGATAACAAAAAGAGCCTTGGTTTATATTTTAAAATAAAGACCCTCAGTACTTGCTTTAAACAAGTAAACACACACATACTTAAATACACACATATATAAACATTTACATGATTTCTAAATTTTTAAGATTTTTAATACAGAATGAAAGATAGAAGCGTACAAAGTACATCTTATCAATAGATGCAAATGAATATTGTTCATTTCCATGGTTTTTATTAAATTTTTAATCAGATACAAATTTAACCAATGTAATATAATTAAGCACAATCTCAATAAAACACTTAACTTCATAACAAAGATTCCTTTTATAACCATTTCTAATTACATGGTGAATTGAATTCAGCAAGCAATTCATTCACAAGAGAATACTTTTTTACCTAATCCAGTTAGTTAATTCAATTAAAATAATTGTTTTCCCTAATTTATAAACTTCCACAAACATTAATCATTTTAGAGAAAAAATATGTAAATGTATATTTTTCCTATGTATATTTGTATATAGATGTGCAATATATGTACATTACATATTTTACTTATGTATATTTGTATATAGATGTGCAATAGATGTACATTTTTCATTTAAAATTATTAGTATTATTCTATGTAAATAAATATGTATATGCAGCAGAAATACTAATGTCCAAAATTTCATTATATGCATGTCTCGTATATGTAACTTGTTTGAAGGCCTATTATAAAGTTGCAGTGTTTTATTATTGCAAAAAAATGATGAACAATCTTATAGTTATGTTTTTATAAACTTGCACAATTCTGGTCACTTTTACAATATCTAAAGAGTTATGATTGAGTTGATCATCAAAATAGTATAAATATTTTAAGTATCTTTATGTACATTACCACGTTGTTTCACAAAAATTATTATATTAAACTTTGCAACAGTGCATGAATTTCTCATTTCATTGTAACTTTTCAGCATTAGACATTCAATAGATTACCTCCTAATGATTAAAAAATGGTATCATTGTTCTAATTGCCACTTTGGTAACTAAATATGTTTAACATTTTTTCAAAAGTTTCAGAAACATTCTATGTATTATTTTGTCCTTGGCCATTATTTTATAAAAATGCTTATTTAATTCATATTCATTTGTAATAACTGTATACTGATTAAAATATAAATCTTTTATATTATATATATATAACAAACATTTTCCAGATTTCCACTTGCATTTTAGTAAGGTTTATGGTGATTTTCTTTTTACTTACAAGTTTGTCCATCAATTTTATAAGTACTATTCTCTATAGTTTTTTACCTGTGTAATAACCTTTACAAAATGTATCTCTGTTACATGATTGTACAGACATTGTTACATTTTTCTAGACCTTTTAGAGTTCATTTGTATGGCAAATTTTCTAATATATATCATTTACTAATGAATCTTTCCACTACTAATTTGAAATATCATCTTTATCATATGCTATGATGAGATTCATGGGATGTGTTTCTATATTTATTCTTTAAACTGTCTATTCCTTAATCAGCAATACTCTTAATTATTTCATACATTGAAATATCTTTTAGGACAAATTATTTTCCCAATACTCCCTCCAATTCTATGACTCTTTGTTTTCAGGCATTCTATACTTATCTTCACATGTTGCTTAATTCAGGTCCATTTTTAAATGATTTGGTGAAACTCTCAAAAAATCAAACAATAAGAGAACATTATTTTTTAAAGTCATTAGTTTTTTTACCTAGATATCATGGAACCTTCTAGCCATCTTTCATTACTCCTTTCCCTCTTCTTACTTTTTCAATAGAAAATCCAAAATGTCTGCTGAATATGGGCTGTCTTCCCTTGTAACTTATTGTGGAGATGTGATTAAATTGGTGCCAGGAGAATGAGCACAACTGGGAAGTGCAATTTTTAAGTCCTTTTCTTAAAATATGTTGCCCTAAACCATTCATCTTTGAATTGATACCTGAAAGACATGCAAACTTTTCTTTTTTAAAGACAGTGTATGATAGAATATTTTTCCTACCACCTGAGCCCAAGTCTAGCAAATAGAGCTGTATTCTGTGATATGAGATACTGATAAAAAATACAGTTTAGCCATTTTGTAAGCAAAAATGGAATGAGAGTAAGCTGTGTTTAAAAGAAGTTCTGTCTGCAAGTGACCTGGATTTTAAATTAGTTGAATGTCCAGAAATTTGAGACACTAACTGGTTAAAAGTTACACTTGCTTTTGTATGGTTACAGTAGAAATTAAGATTACTGCCAAAAGGCAGACCAGTAGCAAAAGTTAGATTAAGGATGTCACCTAACCACATGAATTTATGGTTACAGATACCTTAAGGGAGTCCCCATGACAATCCAGAGAGTTTATGATGAACTAAGCTCAGAAGCCATTCAATAACAGAAAAGATTGAACAAATTCAGGCACTGTAACCAAAAGAGCTCTTTGGGAATGGTTATTTCACATAATGCTAACTAAAGGCAAATAGACCAGAGACTTCTAAATTTCGAGGGAATTGTATTGTTAACTAAATTACAAGCCTAATCACAGAAGCATATGATTGTTACAGCTCCAAAGTCGTTCTTAGGTTGTCAAATTTCCATGCACACTAACATCTCCAATACTCACCAAGAGAGTGGCCATCAGACACAGTGGTCAAGGGAGAATCTGCAAAGCATCAAGCAGAGCCATGAAGGACTGTGAAAAAGTTGCTTCTAAAGAGGAGAATCAGGGATGGCAAGACAGGCTTAACCAAGGAACACACTTCTTCTGAAGTAAGGAGTTTTCTGCCAAGTAGATACTGGTGATGGACAAATGAATGTTTTCAAACCTTCTCCTGTCCAAACTGTAATTTGCTTGTTTATATATTTAAGCTATTTTGTCCCTAATCCCTGATGCATATTGGTGTATTTATCTTTGATATTTTCATTCCCTCAATTCCTGAAACTCATTCTTGCAATTAATGCAAAGAACATTACCCACAGATTTTGATGTTTAAACTGGGTGCAAAATGTGAGTGGAAACTTGGATTAACTTCTTGAATATTGTGTGTGGGGGGGTGTTTTTTGTATGGGGAACAAGGTTCATATGTATAGATTTAGGATGCAGAAGTGTCTAGATGGATTTTATATATAGTTCCAATTTTTTATACTCTTCCATTAAAAGGTGTCTTCTATGTCTTCTCTTTAATCTGGTGGGCTTAATCTGCATTGGCCAGTAGAATCCAATGGAAATGACACTGGTGACTTCCATAACGCTTCTTACAGTGCTCCTTAAAATGGTGAAGTTTCTGCCTCATTTCATGGAAAGCTTTTCCTAAGGAGACTGGACTTGCCCTGGAAGCAATTCAACTGCCCAGAGGCTGGCGTGCTGGGATGAAGAACTGACTTGTCCATGTGAAGGTACCACATGGAAAAGTTCAAGGATAACAAGAGAAAGAGATAGACTTGGCCAACTGGCAACTGCTCCTTCACCCCTCAACTCTTCTCCACCTGCTGTCTAAACCCTACTGGAGATACTGAGCCAAAACCCCTCAGCAGACCCTTCCTAAATTCCTGATCCTCTGATGTCTAAGAAATAATAATATGATTGTTCTTGTTTTAAGCCAATACATTTTGAGTTGGCTTGTTATAGGCATATAGAGATTCTACCCTTTTTTGGAATAGCTACAGACTTCATTTCCTAGCTTCCTTTGCTGCCAGATGTGTCAATGTGATTAAGTACTGCCAAAGACATGTGTGCAAATTCTTGGACATTTCCTTAAAGGTTACTTGCCCTGGCCTCTCTATTTCTACCTTCTGGCTTACTAGAAAATAACAAAAGCTACCGTAAATTTGGAAGTCATGTGCTACAGTTGACAGAAGCAACTTGACAGTTCTGGGTCTCTCATCTCTGCACTGTTAGATTAAGAAGAAATGCAATTTCTTACTCAAGTCACTATATGTTGATGTTTGTTAGAATACCTTATCCTGTAGAGAAATAAATTTAATAATATGGCAATAAATGCAGAGATGGCTTCTTGATATTGAAAAAAAGATTGATTTGTATTTTCCCCGAAACACACGTATCAACCTCTATTTATTCTATGCATATTTTCTTTTTTCAATAATTTTTATAGTTTGCTTTTTCTAATATCATTTTTATGTATATCTTGGTACATTTATTCTCGAGTATTTTATATTATATGAGCCAATATAAGTAAAATCTTTATGTTTTTAGTAATATTTTCTGAGTAGTTATTTGTATGTTATCAGAATACAACTGACATTTAAATATTGATGTTTAACTAATCAACCTTAGTATTCATTTTCATATTTAAATGTTTTATCTTTGTTTGTCATACCTTTACCAATATAATGAGAAACTGCTCACATTTGCTCTCTGATGATAGTAACTTCCAAATATCAACTCTCCTTTTGATGTTACATTTCACTTAGGATTGTCATATATGCTTAGATTTGTTCACTGATATGTTACTCTAAATTTTTGCAACTTCATTCCTGTGATACCTCTCTAGAAATTCCTTTTATTTCTAATCTCATTTTTGTTAGGTTTTGTTCAAAGTTAGGGCAATTTGGCAAAGGGAATCCCTTTTGTTTTTAAATAACAGAGTACTGGAATGACAAAAGAAATGTCAGATTTTTGGTGGTTTAAATGAGCACACCTATGAAACACTTTGATTTTTCTGGACTGGATGGAATTCTGAACAATTTTGACAGCTTTCATAATGTCTTTAGTTATAGAGGTTAGTTTGGGTTTCTGTGTCCTTCTGACTTATTTTAAGTCATATATGATCTTCTCAAAAAGCTTCACTTTTTAAACATTTTTCTCAAGAAGGAAAGAGGAAATTATGGACAATTTTTAAAATGCCATAATTTATTAAAAAATAACAAATCATTTAGAAAATGACTTCTTAGCCTTGTCTGGATAATGGACAAAGATGAAATCAGAAAGAAGCACATAATTTTGAAAGATTTTAAGTGTTAAGCACAATAAAATGAGGATAAATGCATTTAATTTAAAACTTGAAGATACAAATAAAAGTTAAATGAATTATACTGGTAAAAATAAATTCCAAAATGGAAAAGTAAAAATAATAAAATATTCAAAGCTAACATTTTCAAGGAGAATAACAAAATTAAAAAGCATCTGGCAACAGTAATTATAAGATTGAGCATATGTATACCTTCAAAAATGAGAAAAATGATTTAACTATATATGTATATGTGTATTTTTTAACAATTATACACAGAAAACTGACATCTCTAGGAAAATTAGGAGCTCATTTACTTTCTACTTGACAAAGCCCATGAGCTTCTCAGTACGTGTATGTCCTCAGTCCCTGTGTTAACCTGTTATACTATCTCAATTTGTTATGATATAGTGTTTGGCAAACATATTATAGGTGAGCTAATTTGTTGTGCCACCTTCTGCAATATTTCTAACAGATGGATGGTTAATGCCATAGCCACATTGTTTATAAAATAAATCAATGACCATGAAACTATTCAAGGTGAGAGAGTACAGAGTGTCCACAATGTTTATATGTATAGTTGTTTAAAATTATTTGAGTGCTCCTTTTTATTTTCCCCTCAAATTTAAATTATCTAGGTCTTCCTGGATATCTTCCATACTAATGGATATAAATCATTCATGTGACACATAACTTTTTTACATTTGCAACCATTATTAAGATGCAATTATGCGTGGTGACTTTTGATGCAGTTCTCATCATTACCACTCCGACAAATCTCAAGCTATCAAAAATATTCCTTACAAAAGTTAAAATTTATATTAGAAATATAAGAGATATCAGTGCTATGATTACAAGAAGAAAAATTTACCTCAGGAAAATGATACATTTCTGTTTTGAAGCCATTTTAACAATAATGAAAATTCAGAAACTTGTCAATCATTTGTTTTCAGTAAAATATTGATTAACTAGTATAAGACATTTAATTAGCATTAAATTTTTCTGTGTGCCGCTTCCAAGAATCAGCACCATGTTACCAGAAAACAAACAGATATGGGGGATTACGTAAGTGAAAAATACCCTTCAATATATATTCTAGGGATAATCTAGACTCTTCCTTCTACAACTGTAACCTACTACATTATCTTGTTGGGACTGTTGGTGCAATTCTATCTCAACAACTGCCAGAACAATTCTTTTGAGAGCTAACTTTGTATAAAATTTTTAAGGGAAACAAAGTAAGGGTCTAAGCAGCACTGAGGTCTATTTTCAATCATTTCGCACAGTTGAAAGCACTTAATGTTATGTACCTTATTGGGAGGTAGAGTGAAGGTATGTTTCTCATACCCTTGGCAACTCCCCTAAATTAGCTGGTTCATTTAAGTGCCCAAAGGTTTGAATAGAAAGTCTTCTATGGCAAAGGAGAGGAGCCCTGCATAAATGCACCATTTGCTTTTGTTGATTATTTTTTTCTTTAAACATATTGAAGTTTACTTCAGTCTTCTAAATTTGTTTTTATGGGAATGTTTGCTTTACATATGCAAAAACATCTCCCTATAGCATTAACATGGCTTATTAATCTTCAAAGAAACCACGCTTTTTTAATGAACTGTAACAGAAAGTCTAAAATGAAGACTTTCAAGTTTGGTGACTCTAAAACTGTTTTGATTTTTTTCCCCCTACACTGCAATAAATGCCCTTTTTCTGATTTGACACTGGGAATAAAAAAGCAAATTCTGTCAGTATAAGTCTCCTAAGAAACAACATCAGTGCTTGTCTTGCTCATAGCTTTTTAGCACCCTAGATATTCAGAACAACTGAACTTACTGGACCCCTAACAGGTTATCTCCTCTGACGGCTGCTGTGCTATAAATTCTTACCAAAAACTATTATATTCTCCTGAACTGCTGCAGCTCCCCAGATAAAATGGTAACTTTTCCACACATTTTCCTGTCAGCTTCAACCTGGAGGTAGGATTTAAGAAGGTTACGTGCCTTATTTCACTGACAGAATGATTTTCTCCCCTTCTTCAGAACACCCTTCCTCAAGCCCAGCGTTAAAAAATAGCACACAAATATTCTAGTAATAAGGCTTTGCTGTAACAGGTCCAGAAAGGTTGTCTTTAGGCACTTTCATTTTTTAAAGTCCTGATAAGTTTGCTCAGCTAGGACTCACAGTAGTTTCTTGTTAAGTAGCCTTCTAGCATGTAGTCTAGCAATTTGGCAGTTATCTTCTTGCAGATTCATTAGTTTATGCTCTAAGCCACTCATTTGCAAATTTAAGTTTGAGTTTCTCAGGATGAAAAAATAGCTTCTACATTATTCTTCAGAAAGGCCAATATCTCTTTGAACTAATACTTCAAAGGGTCTTGGTAAATGGGTATCTCTGTATACTCTGAGCCCATGCTAAACAAAGATGCTCAAAAACAAAGAACAATTCAATCGCTTACTTATTGATTGATTAAAATGGAGTTTGCTTTACTCAGAATGTAAAGGACTATCTCGAACAAGGTAAAAGCAGGGTAGAGACAGGAAAAGAGGAATGGATATCCCAGTTTGTCTAGGACTCAAGGAGGTCCCTGAATGTGGGACTTTAAGTGCTAAAACTGGAAAAGCCCTAGGCAAACCAAAATGAGCTGGTCACTCTAATTCTTAAGTGCCCTCAGAGTTAATGCTACCCCTACAATATAGAGTCATTTATAGAAAAAAATTATTATTTGGTCTTGTAGTAAATAATCTGCCTATAATTGGACAAAATAATGTGTCTTCTATTAATTCTGCTAATTAGAAAACACTGTTATACCCTGCTTGTCCTTCTATAAAATTTAAATACTATCAAAATAACTATTGCATATTAAATTGTTAAGTGTGTAAAGGACATTCTAGTTGATATCACAAATTTTAACTCTGTTCCACATGCCAATGCATACCCATGCATTACAATCCAGGTTGACTAGGAAAGTACTATTTTGTCCATTTTATCAGGTTCCTAATTCCATGGCAGAGAATATGTGAATGTGTTTGAATGTCATGTCAAGAAAAAAAAATGGAATTTTATAGGCTATCAGTTTTGACAGAGAAAAGTAAAGATTTAACCCTCCCTATTGCTATCGCCTCAAGGTACACATGTAGAAAATAAACAAAAATAGTTTCCACAAGTAAAGCTTAGGCAATAAAAAAGCAAGCAACATTTGTGTCAAAGGAAACTCTAAGAAAGTTAAGTCTTTATTGTTTGACCTAAAAAAACTACCACAGCTTGTTTGAATTACATGACCACCTGTCACAACTGTGCTTGAGATTCTTCTAAAACAGTGGGTGTTTGTCAAATAAATGAATTTAAATTGTTGGAGACCATGAGGCCACCTCAATGAATGTGAAATTTTCAAAACAGATGACAGGGATCGGTGTCTACTAAGGTCATATAACTCTTCATGTTTATAACTGCCCAGAAATCCAATAGTGAGATTAAATATTAAAATAGCAATATCATCATTGCACTTCTAACAAAGTTAACTTGCACTAAATTAATAACATTAAATTCTTAAATACCCACTTTGCGGATACATAAATCATTTATCAATGGTACATCAATATCATTGAGTTCATTTTCAGGGGGTGAGCACAGTGGGTAATCAACTACATAATGCCATTTTGCCATAACCACCAATGAAGGCAGAAATTGCACAATATATGACATCGTCTCTTGGTTAAAGGCTTCCTTCATTCTGTATTCCTCTTTCAGAACACTGAGAAAGGTGACAAAACCACTCACACCCAAGAGTGAATTGGTCGACAAACTGCTTGTTTTTTGACTTTATATTCCCCTTGGTGCCTTCCCAAATATTTCACAGATTCTCCAGATGAAAAATCTAACACCCTGGAGGTAGGACATGAATGAGAAGGTGGAACTACATAACCAGACAACTCTGTCTAAGAAATTGTTTGTGGAACCTCTGGTCATATTCTAATCCATAACGACTGCTTTTCAAAGACATAACTCCCTTATCATGTCTCAGCCCTGGTTGCCTTCCATTCTGGCTCTTGTTTTACAGGTTGTTGTACATTGAATTTCTTGGTTTGTCTTAACATGTATCTTATGCTCTATCATGACTCAGGATTTTTTTTTTTTTCCTAAAATGTTATTTTTTTTTTTTTTTACTTTTTTAACCTAAAGTTATTTTTTTAAAAAAGCTCAGTGTCACCTGTGGTAGTTACTTCCTTTCCAATGTTTTCTTTGATCTTTCGTTATTTCTATTGAATATTTTTGTTGTTGTTAAAAGTACAGTAGAGCACAGTGACTTATGCCTTTAATCCCAAAATTTTGGGAGGCCAAGCCTGGAGGATTACTTGAGCCCAGGGGTTTGAGACTGACCTAGGCAACACAATGAAACTTCATCTCTACAAAATATAAAAAAAATAAAAGATTAGCTGGGCATGGTGATGCAGACCTTTAGTCCTTTCTAATCAGGAGGCTGAGGTGGAAAGATCACCTGAGCCCAGGTGGTCAAGGCTGTGGTGAACTGTGACTGTGCCATTGAACTCCATCCTGCATAACAGAGTGAATTCCCAGCTTAAAAAACAGGAACTCATTTTCAATTCAGAATGATGGGAAAATCCAATAAATTACATATTATTTTATTGTATGAGGGGGGACTCCCCCAAAATAGAATTATCTTCTTTTTGGAGATCGGGTCGTTTGTAGTACAGGCTTTCCCCGCTAGCTAAGTGTTAAAGGAAACCATCAGCATCAGTGTACCAGCTAGTATTGTTGTGAGAGACTGCACTGGGCTTCAGTGATTTTTTTATTGGAGATTCTTTCAATGCATTTGCCAATTTCATGATGGGTGATTTACACAAACAACTTGCAGCAGTGAAATTTTGCTTTCTACTAGGGAAAAAAGTGATGGAAACAGTTGTTATACTACAGATAGTTTACAAAGAACTTGCTCTGAGTTAAACACAAATTTATGAATGGTTTTCCCATTTTAAATGAGGTGAAATGTCAGTTGACAAGTAACCTTATTTTGAGCATCTTTAGATCAGCTGAACTGAAGAAAATGTGGTAAGAATTGGTCAGGCCATCTTGGAAGACCACCATTTGACTATTGATGGATTTGTGGAGTTGACTGGTGTGTCATGGAGTTTCTGTCATCAAATTTTATCTGAAAATTTGAACACGAAAAGAGTTCCAGCAAAACTTGTGCCTTACTTGCTCATGCCTGAACAAAGAGACAATCATTTGACTGCATGCTATACTTTGAAGGAGCAGTTGGAGGCTGACCCTGATTTTTTTCCAAAGCCATAACCAGACATGAATCTTGGCACTATGGTTACAACCCCGAAACAAAACAGCAATCTAGTCAATGGAAAACTGTCACTTCCCCACGACCCAAAAAAGCACAAGTGAAGTCAAACGTGAAAACAATGATCATTTGTTTCTTTGATGTGAGAGGCATTGTAAACTTGGAATTTGTTCCTCTGGATCAAACTGTCAAACCAAAGTTTTTATCTCGAAGTTTTGAGAATGTTACATCACGATTTGCAGAAGAAGCAACCCGAATTGTGGCAAATAGGTGACTTGTTGACAACACATCTATCTGCCCGCATTGCGTTGAGTGTTCAGCAGCTTTTGACCAAAAGCAGCCTATTCACCTGGTCTCACCCTGAGCGACTTTTTTTGTTTGTTTCCCCAGATGAAAAACCATCCTTAAAGGAAAATGTTTTGCCAATGTGGAAGAAGTAAAACAAAAAACACAGCAGAAGCACTAAAAGACATCAAAATTGATCAGTTCAAAAGCTGTTTTGAGCAATGAAAAAAGTGTTGCAATAGGTGTGGTGCATCAAAATGGAGAGTACTTTGAAGGTGATTGAAGTTTAAACATGTAAAAATAAAAACACGATTTTTTAATAAATAAATTCCAGGATTTGGAGGTTCCCCCTCATACACCTAATCCATATATATATAGACACACTCTGAAGACTTCTTTAAATTCACCACACAGGAAAAGTCAGTATTTACCTTTGGGTTTTACCCTCCCAACACGTATACAATTTTTCTTTTATGCCCCTTGGCAGGGAGTGTTCAGGTTATTGTCAACACCCATTTATTTCATCTGTGCTTTGAGATAGTTTGTAGCTTAAAGAAGTTAGAGCTAGAAGGAGCCTAGAAAAGCAAATAATCCACCTCACTTATTTTGCAGATGAATAAAGTGAAGACAGGAGATATTTACTGCCTCGCTCTAGATCATACAGCTTGTGAGTGTCAGAGTTAGAACTTGATTTAGATAAGGCCAGTGTGTTCAGTTGTATAGTTTGTGCAGTACGCGGCAATACCCCGCATATTTTCCAAGCTGGGCACCAAGGTTCACTGTATCACCTGGAGAAAGGGGCACAAAAGCACCATACACTTACTCTGCACGTTGGGCTGCAAGTGTGTGGTGGCAGGTAAGGAGGCAAGTGGGAGGAAGGGAAGGGTATTCTTTCATCTCAATTGATAGACTTGAGCACAGCAAGCCTAGAAATGGGCCTGAAGCTGTGTGAATTATTAACCAAGATGATGCCTTTTCAGGGCTCTATCTTTAGTTTCCCAATACATCATTCTTTCTAATATAATAATTTTTTAAAATACTCCCAGTTGGATATTACTCTGTAATTTTGAGGGTTTTGCTTTTCATAGATACAAAAAAAGAAAATTTTCCACCCATTCTATAATTATTAGTCCCTATAATTCCAGTCTGAAAATATGGTGGAAGAAATATGCAATAGCTTGTACTGATTAATTAGTGAAGTGCACACTTGTAAAACAGACTGATAACAGGCCAAGAATGAGCTCTTAGAGTTTTTGGTCATGACATTGACCTTTGTATCTCCCACTGAACATTCAGCAACTTCTTTTACATGTAGTAAGTGCTTTTCAACTATTTGTTTTAATTCTCATATCTCATAATGGTAAATGCCAGTATTTGAGATAACAGCAGTAAAATGAGTTATACCACGTAATAAGAATAGTTTTGATTAGCAAAATTGTAGGATGAGTAAGGGAAACAGTCGCATAAATTATATAAAACAATAGCTTGGAGTTCAAGAACATAAGTCTGCAATTGACAATTGTTTGTTCACCTCTGTATTCTGCTGTTGATACTTATTAATTGTGTAATCTTAAGGAAATTTCTCGTCTGTAATATGGTAATGATAACAGTACCCCTTTGGGCTTTCCAAACGTTACTAAAAAATTACTGCATAGGCCGATGTTTACTAAAAACTCAATAAATGCTAGGTGTGATTATTATTGAAGTTCTTTACTCATTACTTACGATTTAATTTTTATCTTCTTTATAAAACATGACTATTTACTGATATCTGGGAGATCAGTTTAAGAAGATACTTATAATTAAAAATAAATTATTTCTCAAAATGTCTTATTACAAAATGTTTCCTATAGGTTTTCATACTCACAGGCAACAGATTTAATCTTTCATGTTTTGACAGTTGTGAGCCAGAGTACATCAAAAATTAAGAGAGGTATATATATGTGTCTTTCAATTAAAACTAGGAGGTCTAATTTGAGGTAAAAGTTAAAATACAATCATAAAAATATTTAGTAACCTTCTTTATCTCAAAATGCAATAAATTAATTTTACAGAAAAACTGTGTTGGAACTTTTGCTATTATCTTCTGCAGAAAGCAAATATTTTAATTCATGGGAGTATATTTTGTTTAAATTTGGGGAACTTTGACAAACCATCAAAATGAGCTTGATTACTTTGTGAATAGGCATAGGAGTATTATGAGGAATAATGTACAGTAGTAGCAACACTTTTTATGCTAGGAGTTTAGAAGAAGTAGCTGGGCATTCTCTCGCCTTTCTCCCCTTCCCAAATCTTGGAGGATGTATGATACCAATATGTGCTGAGCATAGAACTGCTTCCTTGGGTTTATCAGCAAATTAGTTACCCTTTCTCTTTTGAAGAGATGTGAATTGAATGCTTAGATTTTTAAAAAGTAGAGCAATTCATTCATTGGATAAATAACATTATCGCACATTTCTGAATGGTATATGTTGCAGATTTTAAATAGGGAGGAAACATTTCATGTGTTATTATGGAGTGATTCTTGCTAAGTGAGGAAAGCAAGGGGCAGACAGTATTATGCAATCCTACCATTTGTTTAAAAGAGCAAGGATAAAAATAATGGAAGTATATTTACTTATATATACATAAAATATCTCCAGAAGAATATATGAGACAGTATCATACATTGGATGTTTCTGCAGATGGGGTTTAAGTGGTTGAGGGTCAAGATAGCAGCAAGTCTTTTTGCTGAATGTCTTTTGAATTTTGAACCATGTGATGACTATTCTTATTCAGAATTAAATAAAATTAAAGTAAAATTTTTAGATATTTTATACTTTTTTTCAAACTCCATATTTTTTGTTTTAGCTGCTGCATATTTTCTAGGGTTGCCTGCAAATACATTAATTAGTCTTACAGACATTACATAACAATGTCTTACAAGATTTCTATATCAATGTTTTATACAAGGTAATAATTGTTCTATCTAGTTAAAATGTCACATTCCACATTGAGACCTCTGAAAGATATATATGTATATACATATATATATACACATAATGCAAGCATTTAAGTCACACCATCATTTTATATCATATTACTGTGGTTTATTCATACCTTTAACCTGATGGTTTTTGAATTTCTTTGTTTTCTGAAGTGCTAGGGTCTTCATAGACCTTGAACCATGGTTTATTTTCTTTATCCTAGCTTGATTCATTTCTGCATCTTGGAGATTGCTAACTTTATGTCCTTGAGGGTGAGAAAAAACAAATTCCCACATACTCTTGGAATATAAATTATAAGGAAGTGAACAAGATAAGTGTGGTTTAGGAAATTGACTATCTGTATCCTGATGTATTTTTTCAGAAATTTTCTCTTTTTTAAATTCTAATCCAAGAATCGAGAAATTGAAGTGACTTCTTAAAGCAGTATATTAATTGTTTATTTTATAATATTTTAGATAATCATTTAAAACCTTTTCACACAATTTCTGCTTAGAACTGGAGAAAATAAATTCATACTCTAGGGCATCTAGGGCTATGAGAAAAGTTTCAGTTGTTTGTTATCCCCCTATATATATGCATGTTTAGGCACATCTATATCTATAATTTAGGTTTAATGCTTTAATTTAAACATTTATGTAAATTTTGCAATCTGCATCACAAGAAAGTACACTGTGATTGTCTGATGGTTCCCCTTAGCCTATGTAAGTTTGGAAAGTATGGTTTTCCAGTAGAAAATTATAGTTGACAAAGCACTTAACAATGTGCAAAGTCCTTAGAAAATGTTCTTATCTATGAAACCAGATGTGAGGTAAATACAGATAACATACATGAGACAGGGACCATTTACTAAGAACCTATTCTGTGTCATTTTCTTTTTGTTACCTCATCCTCACAATGAATCTGATAAATCATCATTAGTGCTTTATAAATGAAGAAATTAAAGCCACAATAAGTCAGAGTTACAATTTCAGGAACAGGAAATGTTATTGGTCAATAACCAATATTGACCTTAGATAAGAAGTCTACCACCAGTACAATTAAATGTAGAGTGTTTGAGACAAGACTCTGTATTACACAGTTGAAGGCTGCAATGGCTCTATGTAAAAGGTAGTTTTCAGAAAAAGCTAGGGGGTGTGGGCTTGGTAGGTGCCACAAAATGTATATAGTATAATGTGGAGTGATGCACAATTGTGAAACTGGGCAACCAAGGTCTTACTCTTTCAATGCTTTCCGGAAGTTTAAGAGCAATCATGGATTTATACAAGCCCTCTGCCTGGAGGCAGAAATGAATATGGAGGACTTTTTACTAGGTAGACAGCCCAGATTTTATTTTATTTATTTTTTATTTTATTTTATTATAAAGATGTGGGGTACAAGTCAGGATTACGTACATAAGTAATGTAACGTATGTGCAGGTGAAGTTTGGGTTTCCAACTGGTCCTCACTTCCCCTGTTTGAGAACCATGTAACCTTTGTGTTTTAGGTGTCCCCCTCTCCCTTCCTCCCGCCCCTGGCAGTGTCCCACAACTGCCAATCCCTCCTTGTGCTATTGGGATTAATGTTCAGGTCCCACTTATGAGTGAGGACACGTGGTATGTGGTTCTTTGTTTCTGTGATAGATCACTAAGAATGATTGACTCTGACTCCATCCAATTTACTGAGAAGTCCATGATTTTGTTCTTTATGATTGTGTAATATTCCATCGTGTATATACACATTTTGTTTACCCAGTGTAGACTGGATAGGCAGTGGGGTTGGTTCCATGTTTTTGCTATTGTCAATAGTGTGGCAATAAACATGCTTCTGCAGGTGTCTTTTTTGTAGAACAATTTGTGTTCCTCTGGGTAAATTCCCAGAAGGGAGATTGCTGGATCACGGGTGCAGAGAAAAGGGGATGCTTCTATACCATTGATGGCAGTGCAAACTAGCTCAATCTCTATGCAAAATAGTTTGGCAATATCTAAAAGATAGCTCAAATTTTAAAAGTGAGAGAGATCTTGTCATTAAGACAAAAAAAAAGAAACAGCGCAGACAGTAGAATGAAGAGCATGTAAGAGACAGGAAGCTATTAGAGAATATGTTCAGTAAGTGTTTGTTGAGTAAGTGAATGCTTAAATAAAATGATCATATAAAAATTCAAGTGTGATTAGAGGAAGGCTGATATGGAAAGTAGATGGAAAACATAGGTAGAAGTTACTTGATACAGGATTTTACCTGACTGTGTCACAGTGTTTGG
This sequence comes from Carlito syrichta, assembly GCF_000164805.1. NCBI lineage: Eukaryota > Metazoa > Chordata > Mammalia > Primates > Tarsiidae > Carlito > Carlito syrichta. The sequence goes on along the minus strand of NW_007252292.1, from coordinate 31,423 downwards.
AGTGGAAACTGATGAGGATTGAACCCATCCTTAGACTTGAAGCAGGAAAAGCAGACATTCAGATTCATCTTTTAGAAAGACTATTCTGAAATCAGTGTGGAAGTTGGATTGCAGAGGGATAAAATAGAGGCAGAAAGGTCATTTAGAAAGTTATTAGAGTAATTAAGGGGAGAAGACTTGAGAATGAGTTAAAATAATGTACACTATTTGGGTGATGGGTACACAGAAAGCTCAGATTCTATCACTATGTATTAAATCCATGTAACACAACTGCACTTGTACCCCTAAGTCTAAAAAAATTAAAACAAAAAATTAAAATGAAATGAAAGACAATCACAAGTGGAAGAAAAGAGGGTAACTCAGATACAAAAACAGAGTTGGCAGGTCTTGCAACTTGTTATCTTCAGTAAAAGTGAGATTATTTGTCTATGTAATAGACTGTTTCCATTCCTCTTGGAAAAGGGTAAAGCCGTACAATTATCCCCTTTACAGGATGTGGATTCCTGCTTTTACAAATGAATTGTTACTTATAAAATAGCATCATTGTCATTTAAGAAAGCTGTTTGGGTTTTTTTATATCTGAAATTTATTTTTTCCCGATTAGAACTATTGGACTTATCAGTTTTAATCAAGTTTAAACATGATGGATTATTTTTAATTTGCTCTCTCTAAAAGTTGAATTTAGAATCATATCTATATCCATTTAAGATGAATAAATTTTTTGAAGTTTAATGTTGAAAAACACTAAGTCAGCTCCTTTTGTTCCACAAGATAGATTTAAAAAGTGGGGTTTTTAACAAAGGTTGTCTGAGAGAAAAACAACTTAACAGATTAAATCATGCCTTCATTTAGATCTAAGAGGTAGTTATGATAATTTGTCTCCATGGAGGCGAGTACATCTCTGGGACTTCAGCTTTGTTCGCGTGCTTGCTGCACTCTTTTTTTCCATCTGCTCATTTGCTTTCCTCAGTCTATTTATCTGCAAATGGATAATTATCCCCCCACCCATTTTGTCTCCTTGCTGTTGATGTTCTGTTTTTATCAGACTTGTTTTCCCTTGATTGTTTTCTTATGGCAATCATCATGCAAGAGGATGGTTTTTTTTTCATTTAATTATAATCTTCTTTATTATGCAAATTGTAAGATTAATAATAGCACAAGCAGATAAGAAAAAGTGTCTTTAGAGTTTCTGTAGTTTTACTACATAATGACAAATTATTTAGATCCAATCATTCAATTCTTTTACAGACACATTTGAAATTATTAGAAAGAGTTAAAAGATCATATTGATTTTTAAAAATGTGCAGGGGCAAGCATTAATACTCAAGAGCCAGGAGCAGCAGTAAAATTAGGATTTAAATGTTTACTATGCTTCATTGAGATATGTTTCTTCAGAGAATTAAGACCCTAAAATATTATTTTTTTAATGTATGACAAAAGAATCTCTGTTGTCAGTATATCAATAACCCTAAAACCCATATTTTCCTTTTAAATGTTTCAGATATTAAAATTGCAGCTCTCTGGTACTAATAGAAGATTCTTAGGCTTTTCCTTTCTGAAACACCTAGTTTTGAGTGTCTAAAACTCAAATAGAATAATTCAAATCTAGTGACAGAATGATCAATGAACATTTTTATTATACTTTGACAGGAGAATATTTGGAGATCAACTGAAAGAACCAGTTTTCAACCATCAAAGATGAGGAAGTTAATAAAAGAAGTCGTTAATTTAGATATGAAGTAAAACCATCTTTATCTCTTATCTATATGCCATACCATGCATGCAGGAAATGTATATTATCATTTATGGAGATCTTCATGATGTAGACAAATACAAAAACTGCAGAAACAGACATAATGCCATATTGTAATAAAACACATTGTATTTATTTTCTAATGTTAATATAGCAAATTATCACAAATTTAGTGACTTAAAACAAAAAACGTATTATATTTCTATAGATTAGAAGTGTAACAAGGGTATCACTGGACTGCATTCCTCTCTAGAGACTATAATGCATTTCCTTGCCTTTCCCAGTTTCTGGAGATTGTCCACACTCCTTGACTCATGGCCCCTTCTATGTTCAACAGCGGGATGGCTCTTTCTCCTGGAATATCACTGTGACTACTTCTGCCACTCTCTACCACTTTTAAGGACCCCTGTGATTACACTGGGCCTACCTGAATTATCCAGAATATGATTCCTGCATAAGGTCAGCAGATTCACATCCTTTTTTCTTTGGCATAGAACTACACATATTCCCAGATTCCAAAGATTCCACCATGGATATCTTTGGAGAGTCATTATTCTGCCTGACACATATATATTGTATGTATTTCTCTGTCAATTTTGTAATTGCATGTAAATTGCATGAAAAGTCATTTAATTTTTTGTCAAGTTTCAAAGTATTTCCAACTTAAAGAAAACTGGTTTTTCCTGAGAACGCAAAATAGTAATTCCAGTAAGGAGGTATAATGCAGGGAGAAGAGACTTAAGGCAGCACAGGGCCACTGCTATTTATCAGGCAGCTAAGGTCCATCAGGTGACCAAGGCCACTCTTTTGAAACATCTCTGACTCAAGGCCCTCACACTGTGTACCTGTGATGGATATGGCAGCCTAAAAGATCTCCAAATGTCTTCAGGATCATTCTCCCATTGTTCTGATAAATAGCATTTATCTATTTTTTCTATCTATACAAACATACTTATCAAATGGCCACTTGGTCACATCCTGGTTTTTCTCTCCCAAAGATTTTTTTTTAATTTTTTACATACCCACCCAAGCTGAAATTTTCAAAATCTTTATTTTCTATTTTCCTTTTGATTATAAATTCTGTATTTAAAAAGTTTCTTTCCTAGCATTTTACTACAAGCTGTTAAAAGAAGTCACCAACACCCTGAACACTTAGAGATTTCTCCCATCAGATACCCTCAGTTATGCCTTCCACAAAACACCAGGATATGAACACAATTCAGTCAACGTTTTTGCCACTTTATAACAAGGATAGTGTTTCCTCCAGTTTCCATTGCCTTGTTCCTCATTTCCATTTAAGACAGCATCAAGATAGACTTTACAGTCTATATTTCTACCAGCATTCTGATTATGACCACTTGGATAATCACTATGAAGACTGAGACTCTCTCCACAACTCTCTTCTTCTTCTTCTCAGCCCTCAACAGAATCACCCGTAATGCTCTGTCCATGACAAGCTAGGTTTTTTTATAGTATGTACAGTCAAAGCCTTCCAGTCTCTACCCATTACCAAGTTCCAAAGCCATTTCCACATTTTCAGGTATATGTTATAGCAGAAATCCCACTCCTTGTTACTAATTTCTGTCTTTGTCTATTTGTGCTACTATAACGAAACAGCACAGACCTGAGGAATTTTTAAACAAAACAAATTTATTGTTTATGATTCCAGAGACTTGGAAGTCCAATCAAGGTGGTAGCAGGATTAATTGCTGAGAGTTGGTTTCTTTTTCCAAGATGCTGTCTTGTTGGATCCTCCAGGTAGGAAGAATGTTGCTTCCTCACATGGTAGATGGGACTGAAGGCAAGAGAGTAAACCCTTTAACATAATCCTATTCATGAAGGCAGAGTCCTCATAATTTAATAACCTCCCAAATGCCACACTTATTAATACTGTTTCACTGAGGTTTAATTTAAACATAAATTTCAACAAGGGAATGCCATCATTCAAATCATAGGAGATTGAAACACAGATGCTTGGAAGAAAAATCATCATTTGGAATTTTGTCCTATCAATTTGCAATTTTCAGTTAGTTTCCCAGTCATTACGATGATGCATATCATTTAACCTTGAAGAAGAGAAGCTCACTCCTTGTAAGTCATCTCCTAATTTTAAGCATTCTGGTTTTAATATAAGAAATGTATACGGATAAGTAGGTACACGGATAAATAATAGACAGGTAATTTGTTGTATTCAAAATAATTAGAAATGATGTCCTCCACGAGTTATTTGCAATTGAGGGACATTACAAGATAATAGGGTTATTAGGGGCCAAGTCTCCACTGCCTGTGCAATGAGACCTAGAAAATTTTAGACATGCTATGTAGTTTTACAGTTGTATTGATCTATGGAGATTTTGATGAGGATATTTTTGAAGTTGTTGCCCAGTATAATCTTTACAAAAAGCCCGAGGATAGATTCCTTTTAACTCTTAGTGCTAAATAAAGCTTTTCCTGTCATGAGTCACTGGTCTATTTTTCTTTTACTGACATTGGATCTTGTGTCTATTCAGGTTTACTTATTTCTTTGGATGCTGAAAACCTGAGAAACAAATTTGTGTTGACCTCTAGCAGCAATTGAGTAAAACATTGTGTTATGGATATTTTTGTCCTTGTTATAGCCAGAGTGCAAGAGAAGAGAAACCAATGCCTAGTGGGTCAAATTTATGAGACCTTTATTAGAGCTGGCAACCAAGAGTGGACAAGTGTCCCAAAGAACTCTCGGCCCCAAACAGAGTGAGTAGGGGGTATATAAAGGTGGAATTTACATAAGCTGTACCGTTTGATTTATACTTCTTGGCAAAACATTCTATTGTGAAGGGGTATGGATAGCTACAGGATTTGCATAACTAGAGAGTTTCCAAGCACTGAGGGGAACAAGAATGTGGGTGTGCAGTGTGATTATGGGAAGGTTACATAAGGGGATTATTTCTAAGTTAACATGGAAGATCTGTTACAAAATGGAGTTACTTATGTCAAGTAAACTATTACAGGTTATTATAGGTTTTTCAGATTAGATATTTCATATTTCATTTTAACTTATCTTGGTTTAGTTAACTTTTTTTTTTTGAGTTGGAGTCTCACTGTCACTCAGATTGGAGTGCTGTAGCACACTTATGGCCACCGTAGCCTAGACCTGCTGGGCTCAGGAGTCCTTTCAAGTCAGTCTTCCAAGTAGCTGGAACCACAGGCAGGCACCACTACACCCAGATAATTTTATTATTGTTATTATTATTAATTTTTAAATTTATTAATATTTAAATTTATTCTCACCATGTTGCTCAGGCTGGTCTCAAACCCTTGAGCTCAGGCAATCCTCTCACCTCCACCTTTCAAAGTGCTGGGATTACAGGTGTAAGCCACCATGCATGACCTAATTAACTTTAAATTTTGTTTCTTTAGTTTTTTATTTTTATGTCATACCATAATGTATATGTCACATCAAATTATATGAAAAAAGGATAAATATATTAAAACAAGAGAGTGTGTAGAATTAAATATTTTGACAACTAAGCTTAAAATTTTTAAGTATAATTGATTAAGTGTACAAATGTTAAAATGTCAAGCTTGTTTATCTCAATTAGCTACCCAGATTTTCTAAATAATAAATTTGGGGGGAATTTTATAATTTTATATATCTGAAAGCAGAGTAAGAATGAGAAGGTGTAGAAATTATCCTGTCTATAAAATCTAAAAATGTGGTAGTCATGATGTACTGACTTAATATAGTAAAGGTATGGATGTATTGATTACATTAAATAAATTCATTGGATAAAATAATCTGATGATTTTTTAAAAGTAATCTTTTAATTATTGTGACTTTCTACTGATCTTGTAGTTATAATATTGGTGGGATATATCACAAGTTTTGTGACAAATATATTTTATATTCTAGTCTCAGAATATAATTCGTTCATGACATCTGAGTAAATTACACCCCATTTAAAAATAATAATAAATTATAACAGAATGAGGTAGAAATGAAAGAAATAGGCAATACAACATGCATGTGTGGCTTCCCACATTCTATGTCTTTTATTACATGAATATTCATCCTGGAGGATGATATTTTGAAATGATGGCTAGTAGAGGATAATGGTTAACCAAAGAACACATAAGGGGTACTCTGAGGCTTAGTAGTTTAAGCTTTTCCTATTGGGAGACCTATATATTACTATCAACCCCATTATTGACTGATGGATCCAACATTAGCAATAAATTCTGAACAACAGCCTCACTAGGCTTTTGTTGGGTACCCACAGGGAAATCATCTTCTTCACTATGTCTTGACTATTCAAATCCCTGAACACGCATTAGGCAAATCTTTATATAAAGAACTTCAATTTTTTCAAAGAAAATGACAAAACAGGGTATAAAATATATAATCAAACATTAAAATATTTTTATTTTATTGACGCTACAATATAGTGACAGTAAATAATAGCTTTCAACCTCTTGGGGGACATTTTTGAATGCTTTCTCAAGGTCAACCAAAGTCAATACACTATCCCTTCATAAACTGACAAGTGACCAGATTTCTCCATCCTTGAATAGACTTGGGACCAAAGTATCTGCCTATTTTCCTTCTATTTTATGTACTTTAATTGTATTGTATCAGAATTGATTAGAAAGCTAAATTATTTCATATTTGTTTAGTCATATTCAAGGAACTATCTTTGAGAACTTTACCAGTTATAATTCCTCCAAAAATTTTAAAGCCTCAACACAATAAAACATGCAACAGAAAATCTTGCTTAGCACATTTTTCTCTTTTAATGTAAATTGAATGGGCCAAATTTTATGGCCTAATTTGATTTTTCCACGCTCTTATAGACACAGTCACAGTCTCAAAAGGGTTTCATCACATTGAATTAGTGCAAACCAAAGTGCATTAAATGATAGGCATAGCAGAAGTCCCACTTCAGATACAAACACAGCATTTTCAATAAAAGGATATCTACTTTTCTGCTAGTATTTTTACAAAGAGACAAATAGTAGGCTTTTGGCATTACACCTTAAGGTCTTAGAGTCAAAAGCTCTATTCTTGTTCAGTGATAGGTTTTAAAATGAAAGAAGAGGATTTGGGTTTTCAATGACAATTGTCAAAGGATATTAAAGGGCCTTGAAAATCCAGAGATAGGCACCCTTACCTGTCTTGCAACATAACACAACTAGCATTAGATCTAATAACTCAGACTTTAGCTCAAGGCCTTCTGACTACTGTCACAAAGACTCCTATTGAAATCTTTTAAGCAAGAATGCCTACAAGCTGGTTAGTACATGGTATAATATTTTTTAAATTTATGATCTTAAAATAAAAAGCAAAACTGTGTTTGCAAGGCAAAGCCAGATATCAGGATAAAAGGCAGCTGAGTAGAATCTATGGCAGAGATGGATCAAGTGACCCAGGACCAACAGCCACCTACTTCTCACTATTTTTATTTTCCCACCGTTATATAAAACTTTCATCATGGTATGAGATTGGGTATTAATTTTATTGTTCTCACACTGATTACCAATGATGATTTAATCAGCATTGCTATCTTTTCCAAATAATACAAGAATCACACAAGGGTTTTATTTACTTCAAATTTATCTTTTAATATTAACTATTATTTCTCACTAATAATAATGTCATAAAATTATTATTTGTATATGTATGTGTGTACATGTATACATTAGGTTAAATTTGCCAGCGTTGTGTATTGATTTTTGCATGAACTAATTCCTGCTAAGTTTGTGGGGGGTTTTCTTTTTCCTGAAGAAGTACATACTATACTAATTCTTTCAGCTAAATGTTTTTGGTTGGTAAATTTTATAAATTGTAGTATGTTTGAGAGTATATTTATTTCACTTTCACTTTGAATAGTAGTTGTAGCTAAAGTACTTCTGGCTAAAATTATTTTTCCTTGGCACTTTGGAGATATTAGTCTTATTGCATCTATTGCTTCTGATATCATTTTGTTGTTTCTCATTCTTTCATGGTAACTTATCTCCCTCTGATAATTTTTAGTATTTTTTCTTTATCTCTAATGCATTAAAGTTAATCAAGCTGTGGTTAGCATGTGAGTTTTCATTTATTGATCTTGCTTTTGAATTCATGTCGTCCTTATATTCTTATAATTCTTTATACTCATTTTGTCACATAAAGCTTTTTATCCTTTCTTTCTCTTTATTCCTTTGGTTCTCTAAAAGATCTGGAACACCTGGGACTATTCTCTATTCTCTTCCATTTTATTTCTTATTTAGATCTCAACTCGTGGATAGGAAAGTGAACTAAACAGATAGGAAAATCCTTCTTTCACCATAGACATATATAAGGGCTAGATGAACTATTTTAAGGTATGGAAGAAAAAGAGAATTCTTCCCCTTCCAGAAACAAAGAATAAAAATATAGATAAACATTCACACATCTCACCAGAATTGCAAGGTTGTTGTTAAATGTCTTAGTTCTCAGATTTTAATCTCTATATCATATTGCAATGGCAAGAATAGTAGAAAATTGAAAGTGGCTCTCTACAGAATAAAATAAAAAAGCAGTCAGTCAGACTGTTTTAATCATGAATAGGGATTGAAAATTTCATCCTCAACAGTCTAAATTTAACATGTATGTTAAAAGAGGGAACATTTCAAACCTAAGACTGCATGGCTTATTTATGGCATCTGAAAATGTGTTACCTATGTCTTGCCAAACTCATGAAGTGAGGAACAAATATAAAAACTAGTATATAATCACTGACTAACTATGAAACCATCCATTATCCAGACCCTTTAAGCTGAGACCCATCTAAATCTCCCTGTAAATAACACCCTCAAACAGAGAAGTAAGACACCAATGGCAAATCATTTCAGAAAGGGCAATGCTAAGAAAGACAGTGCAAAGACTTAAAATGTTATAGAATTTTAAACCCAGTGTACTTGCGAAGGTAAAGCATAAGTTTCCATCCCAAAGAAATCTAAAAATCAGTGTTGTAGATTCCAAAGTAAGTAATCCACACTAGCAAAACAATTCTTCAGTGCACCTACTTGGAATCTCAGATTCCATCCACCTTGTTACTCAATGGCTGACACTGAATCATTATTCCTTGGGGCTCTGTGGTTCCAAGAGGCTCTTTCCTACTAGAGCACACTTGAAAGACTGAAATTTTCTTTGAGATAAAAATAATCACAGGCTTTGGCAAGTGATTTTGTATTTCATTAACAGTACAATTTCCTAAAATGGTCATAATCTACAGGTGCCTTTGCTCTCTTTCAATTATTGCAGTGGTGGCCATCTTCTGGCTCTGTGAAATAATAAGCCTATTTGGGAAACAATACCCTGTATCTGATATTTGCACGAGAGTTACCCCTTTATTTGACTGGGAAGTCTTAAAAGAAGTCCCTTGGAAAAGGTGCTGCACAAGTCTTAGCACCTACTAAATGGGGAACTGGAGCAACTGGGTCTTCCAGCACAGAAAGAGCCCAAAGTTGTAGATTAGGTTCTGTTTCTTCCAATTTCTGTGTGTAACCCCTTCAAGTTTTGATTGAGCTTATTTTTGTTGTATAATATTGTTAAGAAGAGTCAGATGCAGTGGTTCAAGCCTGTAATTCCAGGCTTTGGGCGGTCGAGACAAGAGGATTGCCTGAGCTCAGGAGTTCAAGACCAGCCCTGGCAACTTGGTAAAACCTCATCTCTACAATAAATTAAAAGATAAGCTGGACATGGTCACACACGCCTGTAGTTCCAGCTACTTGGAAGGCTGAGGCAGAATGATAGCCTCAGTCCAGCAGGTCATGGCTGCAGTGGCCATGAGCGTGGCACTGCACTCCAGTCCTCCAGCCTGGACAACAGAGTGAGACTCCAACTCAAAAAAAAAAAAAAAAAAAAGAACTGCAAAATGCAGCCAATGTGCACTAAAAATTCTGACTCTTTCTAATCACGTTCCATTAGAACAGCAAACAGGTTTTCTCTCTAGCATGCATTTTGCCTTCTAGTAATGGGAGGCAACATTGTAATTGCTTAGTTCTATAGCATAACAAGAATTGCCAGAGTTCCAACCCGCTATATTTGTTCCTTACTATCCATGACTTGCCCTCTATGTTAATGCCATATATTTTAAATATTTCCCTTGGGACCCTCTTTCAGGTAAAAAGTCCTATTCTAAGCATACCAGACTAAGCAAAGTTACTTTTCTCTCTCTCATTTAACAGGTGAGTGCTCCAGTTTGCTGGGATCCCTTAATTTCAAATGGTCATTCGTAGATCAGGAATATAATATTGTTTTCCACCACTCACTAAGGTGCTTGCATTTATCTGATCTACCAAAACTGGGTTACCACTGTATCTAGATCCCAGGCTGTACTGTATTAAGAGCACCACCTAGGAATGTGTGTGTGTATGTGTGTGTATGTGTGTGTGTGTGTGTGTTTGTGTGTGTGTGTGTGTGTGTATGTGTGTGTGCGCGTGTGTGTGTATAACTTTTCATTATATGCCATTGACTAAGTTGTCTCTTCAGTACAAATCTTATCCCATCGTTTCACAAAATGTTTGTGAGAAGCAAGTAAGGTTTGTGAAAGCATCAGTAAAATCATAAAACACTATAGACATATAGACACTGGTACTGGGCTGAATATTACTAATTCTAGAAACTCCATGTCTCTTAATAATTTACTCTTTTTCTTTTCTCTGAGCTAGAAATGTTGATGAAGACTTTTATGATGATCAGTATAAAAAAGAGTAAATAATTTGAGGCCAGAGGAACTCTTGCTATGTTTCAACTACAAAGATTATTTTGATCTATACTACTTCTCCTCTATCTGGCAGTGTTGCAGGTTGTTAAGATTGGCTCTAAGTGACCTCTAAAAGTGAGAATTTGCTGTACTCAGGCTTTGCCGAATATTATGTAACAGAAGTCACAAAATATGAGTGGCATTTTTGCCTTTTTTTTCCCACTGTTATGTCTTCCCATTTAATTCCCTAGATGTTAGAGCAATAAAAAAGAAGCTATATCCATGGCAGCTATTGCTAGAATACTGGTTTTCTAATTCAAAATGCCTGTCTCATAGACCTGAGAGCTTTGTAGTACAGTTTCTATTCCAGAAAATAATTGTTCAATATGCTAAAAGAGCAAAATCGAATTACCGAACAATTGTCAGAGTGGTACATATAATGGTAGATATTGTTCTCTTGTGTGTTTATTTGCATAAAACTTTGTCAGAGTGTTCCTGTTAAATGGATATGTTAAGGTGTAGAAATCTTATTGTAAGCCAGTATCTAAATATGAATTTCAATGTTAATTAACTGGGGAGAATAAACACCTATTAAATGAAAATAACAAAGTAGACCAGAGTTAATTAAAGTTGAGAGTGTCACCATGTCAATGTGCCTTCTTCCTCAGTTTGTACCAATCCTATGTTTCCAGTGTAAAAATATCTTAAGGATTTATTATACATATAAAAACAATATAAGGCTTTATTCTGCAAACTTTTCAAAGTCATTTATTTTCCCATTACAGTATCCAAACTACAGACAGACAATAAACTCCAAAATATGATAGTAGTTTTGAAATTGTTATTATAAGAAGTATTTTTGGAGGAGAAATAAACATAGCATTTAAAACAACTTTTCCCTCATGCTGGTATGTTGGCATAGCAAAGTATACCAATGAAGTGTTATACACTATTGTCAGGGGCCAAGTATGCCTTAAAGGAAGATTTTGCATTTTTCCTGTTTTTGTTTTCCTTACACTATCAGAGGATTCAGTAAAAATTAAGCTTTGCAAATTTTTATCACAACTGAATTAATGTATAGAGATAGCCAAGAGCCATATGGCAATCTATACAGAAAACAAGTCAAAAGTTTGCGAAGAAAATCTGAATGGTAGCCTGTCTAACCTTAACCCAAAGTCTCACTGAGAAATATGTGAAAAATTTTATCAAAGTCATCTCCCAGAGGGAATAAAACTTCTAATTTGTCTGGTTTTTGTTTTTCTTAAGCAAAGCAAAACACACAAACAAACAAAACACAACAAAACAAAAACAAACTGCTGAGGACTATGTAGTTATGAGAACATCATAACACCATAGGTACTCCTAAGACCAAACTATTCTGTAGTTAAGAATATGCTGCTTCAAGGTTGTGCACAGTGGATCACACCTGTAATCGCCACACTTTAGGAGGCCAAGTTCAGTGGATTGCTTGAGCCCAAGTGTTCAAGACCAGCCTGGGCAACTTAGGGAAACCTCATTTCTATAAAAAAATCAAAAACTTAGCCAGGTGTGTTAGTGAGTGTCTGTAGTTCTAGCTACATGGGAGGCTGAGGTGGAAGGATTCCTGAGCCCATGAGGTTGAGGCTGCAGTGAGCCCTTATTGTTGTTATCATGCCACTGCACTCCAGCCTGGGCCACAACTCGAAAAAAATGAAAAAAGCTACCTCAGAAATAAATGGAGAAATATGTGGAGGGGTGATAATATATGTTAATTTTATCTTTCTAGTGTAAAATACTATGTTTATAATGCACTATAAATTCACACTACTTTCAGATAGTCCCTCTCAGGTTTTGACATATTGTCCATCTTTTAAAAATATGACATCACGCTGGGCATAGTGGCTCAAGCCTGTAATCCCAGCACTCTGGGAGATAGAGACAAGAAGATTGCCTGAGTTCAGGGGTTCGAGACCAGCCTGAGCAACATGGTAAGACCTTGTCTGTACAATAAATCAAAAAATTAGCCAGACGTGGTGGCACATGCCTGTGGTTCCAGCAACTCGGAAGGCTGAAACAGAAGGATCGTCTGAGCCCAGCAGGTTGAGGCTGCAGTGGTTGTGAGTGTGCCACTGCACTCCAGCCTAAGAGACAGAGTGAGACTCCAACTTAAAAAAAAAAAAGTATCTATATATATATGACATGAAAGCTACCAGCCATCAGAAGACCTAGGAAAAGCATACACAACAGCTGATACTTTTCACCTTTAACTCATCAGAAAAAAATGTGTTAAAAAATAATAATTTTTTTTCTTGTATTCCTTTCAATCTAGGTCTGATGAAATAAATTTTAGATGTGGTTGTAAGTTTTCAAATTTATTTTTTTATAATCATCTGTGTGTGTACATATATGTGCAATTATATATGTATATATACATAATATGTGTATATATTTCATACGTATATATATAATATCATCATTCCCCTAGTGTAGATAGAATTTAATGACTCATGGGTTCTATGTCACTAATTCTCTTAATTCTAAAAATAACCAACATGAATTCCTCATTACTCTCATTGTATGGAGGAAGAAATTAAGTCACAAACAATGGTTATTTTTATGAGATGAGAGTGTGGCAGGTAGAAAATATTTGAAGAAAATTTCTAATATAATTTATATTCAGCCATAGCTCTTTAATGGCTATAGCACTTGAGTGAAAATTTCCCTTAAGCCCTATTTTTCTTCAAGTTGTGACATGAAACATTTTACTACAGTGAAGCAGATTTGCATTTATTTCCCAGATGGAAAGTGAGACCAATGTCTAACAAGGCTATTTAGATTGAAAAAGAAAGACAAACAGCAAATAATTCATAATATATAAAATAATAAAAGTAGCAATAATCCTAATAATAAATTTATTTATTGTTTAAAAACTCTAAAATTATATAAAATGTAGTCAATGACAGGATTAAAATTGAATGCAGAACTTCAATTCAGACAGTAAAATACTTATGTATAAATTAACTTCCAGACTTCAATTATTTATTTAAAATAGTTTTCCACCAATGTAGTCAAATTTGTAAAATATTTTCTAGATTATAAATGCATTTGAAACCTCAGATAATTTCATTCTCTAATATTTAATTTTTCAACAAATATCTTAGTTATCCATACTATTACTATTTGCACAATAGAAATCAGAGCCTTAAATAGATTGTCATTTGCTGTAGGCTAAACATTTATTAATAACATTAATGGGGCAAGAATGGTCTATCTTAATCTATTGGCCTTTCTAGTGCATCAAATTGTTAGTCACAAGATTTCTCTTCCTCAAAAACTTTTTTATTCAAGATTGAAAACAACTTGGGTCAGACTTTCTACTATGACAGATTGAAAAACTGGCAAATTCTCTCTCCAAAAAACACACATACAACTCAACCAAATTATAATAAACAGTCGTTTTAGGGCCCTGGAAAATGAACAAAGTCAAACAACAGATTGAATAGTATTAGCACACAAAACACTGCTAGAATCTCAGGTAAGAGAAGTGAGATCCTGCAGCCTGTTTTTTTTAATTTTTTTTTTTTTTTTGAGTCGGACTCAGTACTCTGTCGCCCAGACTGGAGTGCAGTGGCCGCTTCTGGCCACCACAGCCTCGACCTGCTGGGCTCCGGCGATCCTTCCGCCTCAGCCTTCCAAGTAGCTGGAACTACAGGCCCGCGCTACCACGCCCGGCTAATTTTTTGATTTATTGTAGAGATGAGGTCTCACCAAGTTGCCCAGGCAGGTCTCGAACCCGCAGGCTCAGTCAGTCCACTCACCTCAGCCTCCCAAAGGCGCAGGATTACAGGCTGAGCCACCGAGCCCGGCTTCTGCAACCTTTTTATGTGAAACTCCTCCTATCTCTCTTTACCCAGCTCAGCTGACACTGAGAAACTGCTGAGATTCTCAGCATAAAATGACTCTGTCCAAACCCCCAAACTAAGGACATGACCAAACTCTAACATAGTTTATTTTGACTTAAGGCTGTGTCCCTAAAATGACCCACTTCCCCTAAAATGCCAGCTTGAGAAAGTTCTCAATTGTAAACACTTTGAGATGTAAATTTTCTACAACCCAGAAATATCTCCTCAAGGACTTTGGAGCCAATCCTTTGAAATGAAAACATCCAGGAAGATGGCTCTTGGTTTCTTACCTCTGACACCAAACTAAGTGACTGAGTTATAAGTCTCAGATCATTCAGGTTTATGGAGCCAACCTGAGGGCGTGTCTGGGAAAAATAAGAGTTACAGAGACATCCCTGACTGTCTTTCAAAGAGGTTCAGGGAGGTTTAGTATTTACACATTTTCCTTGAAATAGGCGTAGCAGCAGTGAGATAAATGATAACATTCTTGTGAAACTTTAGCTTGTGCCCAATCTACATTTTATATAAGATAAGGTGAATATTTGAAGAAAAGGGAAATAAAGAAAAAAAGATGTTTCAGGGAATGGTGAAGAAATTATTAATGTCATCTTGTCTTTGTTTTGTACCTGAGAATAGCAGTCTTTTTAAAGGACTGATTTCTGTTTAGACCTTAGGAAAGAAAGCCTGTTAGGGGAAAAGGGTTTTAATAAGGTGTGTCTGATCTTCCAACTTGTCATGTCCGTGGATTCAACTTCCAAGATTTTTCTGGGATTCTGTTTACCAAGAAAGAGTCTGTCCATTCAGTCAGGTGAGGACTTAGAATTTTATTTTTATTTCTGATCTACAAGTTCCCGTGGAAGGGTAAAGGCCTAATCTTGGTAGGTGCTTTGCTCCAACTTATACAACTGCCTACTGTCATCATCATAGACATTTGTTTCTCCTCCTGATAATCATACCAGATGATTGACAGACCCAGATGACAAAATCACATGGACCAGTTCCTTTTTTCTCTTAATGTCCTTCACTCTCTTTTCTCTAGTATATCCAGCATTTAAAAAATCTCCTGCCTTTTGTTTTAGGAAAATTGAGCTTAGATCTCTACTGAAGTCTCTGTTCCCTACTATAGACCGAATGTAAATAAAATCTGTTTATAACCTTTAACTACTTTCCAGTTTTGTTTTTCCTTAATAGCACAATAGATTTGTCAGGGTGGGGCTGACTCAAAGCCAGCAGCTTTGCTGCCAGAGGAAGGTGAATTAACTTAAAATCAAAAACAGAAATCCACACCCAGCATCATTGTTAGTAAAAGTAGCAAACTTTGCGGAAAACACATAATAGTTCTGGTTGAAGTGAGTGGCAGAGAATCCAGAAAATTTTAAAAGATCCTGTTAATCAGAAATCATAGAGGGAAAAATTAAGCTCTACATACATACCTGGGCAACAAGGAAACTACAGGCAAGCACTGGGTAGACCTAAACAGTTCCACTGCAAAGTGGAACATGAGACAGATATGAAAATTGCCTGAACTTTAAATGCATTTCTCAGCCTATGCGGTAATCCACAAGTAGAGGATAGAAGTCTTGCAAGCTTGAAGTTATCCCTCTGTCTAATCATTAGCTAACTACTAGGCCATGCACACACAGGAGCAACCTCTAGGTATTAAATCCATAATTAAAAATAAAAATGAGACAAAAAAAGGAATGAGTAGAGACATCAGCAATTGTACATCTCAGAAGAAAATAATTTGCAGATTAAATACAGTCAACTTTAAAAATTTCAGGAAAAAAGTAGAGTTTCTATAATATAAAATATGAAGGTCTACTTGTCCATGAAAAATTATCAGTACAAAAATATCAGAAAAATATAACTCAACCAGAGGACAGTAAAAAAAGTAAATAAACTAGGTACGGTGGCTCAGCCTGTAATCCCGTGCTTTGGGAGGCTGAGGTGAGTGAATTGCCTGAGCCCGCAGGTTCGAGACCCGTCTGGGCAATTTGGCAAGACCTCATCTCCACAATAAATCAAAAACCGGGTGTGGTAGCACAATAAATCAAAAGCCGGGTGTCTAGCATGCGCCTGTAGTTCCAGCTACTCGGAAGGCTGAGGCGGAAGGATCGCCCAGCCCAGCAGGTCGAGGTTGCAGTGGCCGGGAGCGGCCACTGCACTCCAGTCTGGGCGACAGCGTGAGACTCCAACTCAAAAAAAAAAGGTAAATAGAAATTGAATCTGAGTGTAACCAGTTGTTGGATTTAGTGTATAATGATTTCAAAGTAGTTATAATAAATAATGGACACATAATATTTTTTAAATTCTTTCAAGTATTAACAGTTATGATTACAATAACAAAATATATATGAAATAAGAAATGGAAACCATAGAAAGAAAGCAAAAGGAATCTATAGAGTTGAAAACAACAACAAAAATGGAAAATATACTAGGTAAACTGGGAATTTTTTTATATATCTGTTGGACATTAGACATTTGAGAAATATCTATTCAGATCTTTTTTTCATTTTTTAATATGAATTTTTTTTTTTTTTTTTGAGTCGGAGTCTCACCTTTTTAGCTTTGGTGTAATTGAGATCTTACTCGAGGAATCTTTGAAATTATTGCCCAGACTCATGTTTTGAAGTATTTCTTCATTTTTGTTCCTAGTAGGGTCACAGTTTCAGAGCTTAGATTTAAGTATTTAATCCGTTTTGATCTGATTTTTCTATGTGGTCAAAGATAAGGGTCTACTTCCATTCTGCATATGAATATAGAGTTTTTCCAGCACTATTCACTGAAGAGACTGTTTTTTCCCTAATGTATGTTCTTGAAAATGATGTTGAAAGTGAGTTGACCATAAATATTTGTATTTATTTCTGGGTTCTCTATTCTGCTCAATTAGTCTATGTGACTTGCCAGAACCACGCTGCTTTGATTACTATGACTTTATGGTATAATTTGAAGTCGAGAAATGTGATGCCTACAGCTTTATTGCTTTTATTCAGGATTTCTTGGATTTATTATTCTAGGTCTTTTGTAGTATTATGTATATTTTCGATTTTTTTTTCTCTTAAGAATTCCATTGGCATTTTGATAGGGATTTCACTGAATCAGTAGATTGTTTTGGGTAGTATGGCATTTTAATAATATTGATTCTTTCAAATAGTAAGCAGGGAATACCTTTCTATATATATATTTTTTTGTCCTGTTCAATTTCATTTTTTATAGTTTTTATTGTATAGATCTTTCATTCCTTGGTATGTTCCTAGATATTTTATTTTATTTGTAGTTATTGTAAATGGGATTCCTTTCTTGGTTTCTTTTTCAAATTATTCACTATTCAATATAGAAATGCTATTTATTTTTATAAGTTGATTTTGTATCCTCCAACTTTACTGAATTTGCTTTTCAGTTCTAAGAATATTTTGGTGGAATATTTTCTAAATTAGGATTATATCATCTGCAAACAGAGATAATTTGACTTTTTTCTTTCTGATTCAGATGTCTTTTCTTTCTTTCTCTTGTCTAATTGTTCTGACTGGAATTTCTATTACTATGTTGAATAAAAGTGGTGAAAGTGGGCATCTTTGTCTTGCTGCAGATTTTAGTTTTCCATGTTCAGTATGGTACTTTAAGTTTGTCCTATATGACTCTCCTCTAATTTTATACATTTCAAGATTGTTTAAATTTTTTCCTTGAAAAATACTAAATGCAGGTAATAGATAGTTAAAGTATATTCCATCTGTACCTTGTATTTTGAAAGCTTTCGTTATTAAGAGATGCTGAATTTAACAGATTGAATTTTGGCATCTAATAAAATGTTCATATTATTTTTGTCCTTCATTCTGTAATATAATGTATTGCATTTGATGATTTGCATATATTGAGCCATTCTTGCATTCCTGAGATAAATCCCTACTGATCATGATAAATGATCTTTTTCATGTGCAGTTAAATTTGGTTTGTTAGTATTACACTGAAGATTTTTGCATCTATATTTATCTCAGATATTGGCCTATAGTTTTTGGTTTTTGTTGTGTGTTTGTCTGGTTTGGGTATTATGGTGATGCTGACCTTATAGGATGACTTTTGAAGTATTCTCCTTCATTTTTTTTGCAATAGTTTGAATAGAATTAGTATTAATTATTTAAATGTTTGATAGAATTCAGCAATGGAGCAATAAGATACTGGGCTTTACTTTGAAGTAAGACTTTTTGTTACTGTTTCTAATTTTTTAACTGTTATTAATCTAGTCAGGATTTTGATTTCTTCATAATTTAATATTATAATTATAGAAATGTATTCTATTATTTTCAATTTATTGCCATATGCATACTTGCTCATAAGAATCTCCAGTGATCCTATAAATTTCTGTGACATCAATTGTTATGACTCCATGTTCATCTATGATTTTATGTATTTGGGTCTTCTTTTCGTTTTTTGATATTTTATTAGTTTGGCCAAATGTCTGACAACTTAGTTTGTCTTTTCGAAAAATCCTTTTCATTTCTTTTCATTCTATCATTTTATTAATTTTTATATTGTTTTACAGTCTTTATTTTATTTATTTCTGCTCTGATTCATATTATTAATTTTTTTTCTATTAATTTTGGATTTAGCTTGATCTTGCTTTTCTAGTTCTTTGAGATGCAACATTGGGTTGTTTATTATAAGTTTTTCAACATTTTTGGTGTAAAGGTTTATTGCTATAACATTTCCTCTTAATACTGCTTTTGGTGCATATTTTAATGTTTTTCTTTTTTTCACCTTTAAATTTTTTATTTTAAAATTGTGGGGTACAATTCAGAGTTAGGTATACAACTATTCAATCTGCAGGTACCCTTGTTGATGAGGTGTGCTCCCCTTTCCCAGGTAGTTTCCCACTCATACCAATTCAACCTCCCCACCCCCACACACACACCCATGCAGCATGCAGTTTCCTGCTACTGTCAATCCTTTTCTTATGGTATTACAATAATTGTGCAAGGTTCACTTATGAGTGAGAACATATGATACTCAGTTATTTGTTTCTGTGAAAGAGCGCTCAGTATTATAGACTCTAAGTCCACCCAGGTTGTTGCAAAGTTCATGATGCTGTTCTTCTTTAAGGCTGCATAATATTCCATTGTGTATATGTACCACATTTTTTTATCCAGTCCACTTTTGATGGGCAGCATGGTTTGTTCCATGTTCTTGCTATTGTGAACAGTGCTGTGATCAACATATGTGTGCAAGTATCTTTTTTATAGAGTGATTTGAGTTCTTCCAGGTATATTTCTAGTAGGGGGATTGCGGGGACATATGGGAGGTCGATTTTTAGAATTTCAGGAAATCGCTACACTATTTTCTACAGAGGCTATATTAGTTTGCTCTCCCACCAACAGCATAGAAGTGTTCCCTATCCACAACATCCTCTCTGGCATCTGTTGTTTTTTGAATTATAGATAATAGCCATTCTGACAGGAGTTAGGTGGTATCTCACTATAGTTTAATTTGCATTTCTTTGTTGACTAGTGAAGCTGAACATTTATTCATGTGTCTGTTGGCTGCTCGTGTGTCTTCTTTTGAGAACTATCTATTCATATCTTTTGCCCACTTTGTAATGAGGCTGTTTGTTTTTTCTTTTCAGTATGTATGAATTCCTTGTAGATTCTAGGTGTTAGATCTTTGTCAGACATAGAGTTGGCAAATCCTTTTCCCTAGTCTGTGAGCTGTCTCCCTGCTCTCATGATGGTTTCTTTGGCTTTGCAGAAGCTTGTCAGTTTGATAATGTCCCACTTGTCTATTTTATTCCTTATGGCATGGGCGCTTAGTGTTTTGATCAGAAACTGGTTGCCAGTTCCAATTTCCATAAGAGTGTCTCCTAGATTCTCTAAGTTTCTTACAGTTTGAGATTTTATGTTTAGGTCTCTGATCCATTTAGGGTTGATTTTTGTGTATGGGGATAGGTAGGGGTCCTATTTCATTCTTCTGCATGTTGTCAGCTAGTTTTCCCAGCACTATTTACTGAATAGTTTCTCCTCTCCCTAGTGGTTGGTGGTGGAGGCTTTGTCAAAGATGAGTTGGTTGAGAAATTGATGTTTTGCTTCTGGAATCTCAATTCTATTCCACTGGTCTATATGCCTGTTCTTGTACCAATACCATGGTGTTTTGATTATTGTAGCTTTATAATAAAGTTTAAAGTCTGGGAGTGTGTTACCTCCTGCTTTGTTTGTTTTTTGCTGAGGATTGTTTTGACGATTCATGGTTATTTGTTTTCATACGAATTCCTGTATTGTTCTTTCTAGGTCTGAGAAGAATGTTGCTGGTAATTTGATGGGTATTGCATTAAATCTGTAGATTGCCTTAGGTAAGATGGACATCTTCACAATGTTGATTCTTCCAATCCATGAGCATGGAATATTTTTCCACTTGTTTGTGTCATCTTTGGTTACTTTGAGCAGTGTTTTGTAGTTTTCATTATAAAGGTCTTTTATGTCTCTGGTTATGAGATGCCAAGGTATTTGATTTTTTTGTGGCTATTGTGAATGGAATTGTGCTTCTCATTTGGGTTTCTGTTTATTTATTATTGGTGTATAGAAATGCGATTGTCATTTGCACATTTATTTTATACCCTGAGACTTTGCCAAAGTCCTTTATTAGTGCAGGAGATTTTGACAGATTCTCTTGGGTTTTTGAGGTATAGAATCATGTCATCTGTTAAAAGGGATAACTTGATTTCCTCTTTTCCTATTTGGATACCCCTGATCCCCTTCTCTTTTCTGATTGCTCTAGCTAGAACTTCCAAGACTATGTTTAACAGGATGAGTGAGAATGGGCATCTTTGTCTTGTTCCAGTTTTCAGGGGAAATGGTTCCAATTTCTGTCTGTTTAGCAGTATGCTGGCTGTGGCTTTCTCATAGATGGCTCTTACTATTTTGAGATATGTTCCATCTACGCCTAGGAGTTCAAGGGTTTTTATCAAGAAAGTGTACTGTATTTTATCAAAAGCTTTTTCTGCATCTAATGCTATAATTATGTGGTTTTTGTTTTTGCATCTGTTGATGTATTTAATTACGTTTATGGACTTATGAATTTGAACCAGACTTGCATCCCAAGGGTGAAGCCTACTTGGTCGTGGTGGATGATTTTTGATATGTATTGTTGAATCTGGTTTGCTAGAATCTTGTTGAGAATTTAGCATCTATGTTCGTCAAGGATATTGGCCTGTAGTTCTCTTTCTTTGTAGGATCTTTACCCTACTGGGGTATCAGTGTTATGTTAGCTCAATAAAATGATTTGGAGAGAGTTCCATTTTTCTCGATCACCTGAAATACTTTCAATAGGATTCATGTCAGTTCTTCCTTGTATGTTTTGTAGCATTCTGCTGGAAAGCTATCTGGTCCAGGGCTTTTTTTTTTTTTTGTAGGTAATTTATCAGTAGTCAATTTCCTGGTTTGTTATTGGTCAAACTAGGGCCTCAATTTCTTCTTGTTTCAACCTGGAGAGGTATGATGTCAGAAATTCCTCCATTTCCTTTAGATTTTCAAATTTGTTTCCATACAAGTGTACATAGTAGTCTCTGCTAATCTTTTGTATTTCTTCAGGATCAGTTGTGACTTCATCTTTTGTGTTTCTGATTGAGTTTATTTAAAATTTTTATTGCCTTCTTAATTACTTCATTGGCTCAATGATCGTTAAGAAACATGTTATTTAATTTCCATGTGCTCATATAGTTTCCAAAAGTTCTCTTGCTATTGATTTCTAGTTTTAATTCATTGTGGTCATGAAAGGAACTTGAAGTTTTTCAATTTTTTAAAATTTTCTGAGAATTATTTTATGTACTAATATATGGTTTATCCTTGACAATGTCCCATGTGCTGAGGAGAAGTATGTGTATTCTGTGACTGTTGTATTACATAGTCTAAATGCCTATAAGGTCCATTTGGTGCAGATTAAGTATAAAATTTATTTGTTAATTTACTGTTTATGAACACTCCAGTGCTAAAAGTATGGTATTAACTCCCCAGCTTTATAATATTTGGGTTTATCTCTCTTTAACTCAAATAATATTTTCTTTATCTAGCTGGGGAATTACTTTTTTTAGTGCATGTATAATTACAAGTGCTAAAGATTCTTGCTAAATTGACTCCTTTGTCATCATATAATGATTTTCTTCGTCCCTTTTTTACAGTGTTTGATTTAAAATCAACTTTATCTTATATATTCACACCCACACTTATTCATTTTTGGTTTCTATTTGTGTGAAACATCTATTTCCATCCCTTTAATTTCACTATATTTGTCTTTATAGGTAAAGTGAGTTTCTTGTACGTTACATATGTTCAGGCCTTTTTTTACTTAATCAATTCAGTCACTGTATGTCTTTTAATTGGAACTTTTAGTCATTTACATTCAATATTATTAAGAGGTATTATTACTAACAGACTTTATTGCCATTTAGCTATTGGTTTTGTGGAATTTTTGGACCTTTCTTTCTTCCTTCCCTCCCGTCTTTCTGCAAAAGCAATTTCCTCTAGTAGTGGTATGTTTTGATATCTTAATTTTTGTGTACCTACTATAGATTTTGTTTTGTGGTTACATTGAGGAATACAAATGACATCTTATAGCCACATATTTTGAACTGATAATAAATTATCTCTGACTTTAAAAAAAGGCAAAAAAAAAAAAAAAGCTAAAAGAAAGTTAAAATTCTGCAATTTAACTCCACCCTCCCTAATTTTTGACTTTTTCTTATCTCTATTTATCTTTTTATACTGTATATTTCTTTAAATTTTTAGTTATTATCTTTGATAAGTTCATCTTTTCGTTTTCATACTAAAGATTGAGTAGGTTACATGTTGCAGTTATAGTGTTAGAGTATGCTGTACTTTTCTGTGTACTTACTATTACCAGTGAATTTTATTCCTTCAGATGATTACTTGTTCCTCATTAATTTCAAATTGGAGAACTCTCTTTAACATTCCTTGTAAGACAGGCCTGGTGTTGATAAAATCCCTCAGCTTTTGTTTACCTGGAAAAGTCTGTTTTTCCTTCATTTTGAAAGATAATTTTGCTATATGAAAAATTCTACATTGAAAGTTATTTTTCCTAAAGCATTTTGAATATGTCATTCTACATCCTCCTGCTATATAAGGTTTCCTCTGAGAAGTTTGCTGCCAGACATAACAGAGATTCTTTATATATTCTTTTTTTCTTTTCCCTTGATGTTTTTAGGATCCGTGCTTTATCTTTGACATTTGGGAGTTTCATTAGTATAAGTCTTGAGGTAGCCTTATTTAGGTTGAATCTGTTTGGCATTCTTTGACCTTCGACCTTGTACTGTGGTAGTCATGTCTTCCTCTAGATTTGGGAATATCTCAATAATTATTTTTTGAATAAACTTCCTACCTCTAACTCTCTCTCTACATCATATTTACAGTCAGTAACTCTTATATTTGTCCTTTTGGGGCTATTTCCTAGATCTTACAGATGCATTTCATTTTTTACATTGTTTTATTTTCCTTCTGACTATGTATTTTAATTTAGTCTGTCTTCAAACTACTTTTTTGTTGTTGTTTTTCAGGATCACTTCTGCTGTTGGGAAACTCTGATGTATTTTTCCATTTGCCAATTAAACTTCTCAGTTCCAGAATTTGGCTTACTTTTTAAAAATTCATTTTGATATCTTTATTAAATTTCTTTTGTAGAATTATAAATTCCTTCTTTGTGTTATCTTGAAGTTCATTGACCTTCCTGAAGACAGCTATTTTGAATTTCTTATCTTAAAAGTCACATATCTCCAATACTCCAGATACGGTCACCAGTACCTTATTTAGACTGTTTGGTAAAGTCATGTTTTCCTAGTTGTTCTTGGTGCTTGTGGACATTTGTTGATGTCTGGGCATTAAATTCTTAGGTATTTATTCCAATCTTTCCAGTTCGGACTTGTTTGAAAGAGATTTCCATAAATTCAAAAGGATTGAGTGTTGCGACCTAAGCCTGTAGTCTATGAAGTTGTTTCAACACTGGAGATGCTTCCTAAGCCCAGGAACACTACAAATTTTGTAGTCACGCTCCTGGTGAATTTGGGTAAGATAAGAGAGAATTTCAGGGTTACCAGTAAAAATCTTTCACTCCTGTCCCTCTTTTGTCCCCAGTCATAAGGAGTTTTTCTTCTTGCTGGGCTGTTTATACTTGGGGTAAGAGTGATGGCACTCTCATGGACACCACAGCTGGTACTGTTCAGGGTCACAGCTAAAGCCCTGCAGACCATCAAAGTATTGACGCTTACCCAAGGCCTTCATGCAGTACAGCCTGGCTAATTGCTGATGTTTATTCAAGGCCTGAGACCACTCTAGTCAACAGGCTGTGTATTCTGCTGGGACTGAGTCTGTTCCATCAGGGCCACAGTTTCCTTTCTAGCATAGACTGGGTCTAGAAATGCCATCCAGGAACAAAAACATGAAATTTGTGGTTCCAGGATGTTATTGTGGCTGAGTTGGCACCCAAGTTATAGAACAATGCTCTATATTCTTCCCTTCCCTTTCTCCAAGAATAATGAATTTCTCCCAGAGTTGCACTGCTGGGAGTTGAAGTGAGTGTGACACAGGCAATTCCTTGGCCACTGCACCTGGTGCCATGCTGGATCACATGCACCCCAAGTTCACTGCTTCCAAGACCAGCACAGCACTGGGGCTTGCCCAAAGACTGCAGTCACTGTGGTCTGACTGCAACTCAAATTCAGTCTGTGTCCCGGCCACTTTAGTCAGCCAGTGATGAAGATGGCCAGAACTCAGCTACTTCCCACTGGATCAAGAATTTTCCTCTGACCTAGGGCTTGTTTAAATGTTCCCTCCATGAGTGTTGACAGATTTCTGTCCTGCGTTGTGTTCCATTGTGACAGGGCAGCACTGAATCCCAATGCAAAGTCCCACACTCACTTTTTTCCTCCTCATTCAAGCACACATATTTTTCTCTCTGTGCTGTGCTTGGGTTGGAAGAGGAGCAGTGTAGGGAATGCAAGACTGTTCTTCTTACCCTCCTTTCTTGATATGTTCAAAGCAGGTACTATGATTTCTTACCTGAGTTTTTGGTTCATATGGAAGTGCTTTCTTGCATGGATAGTTGTTCAATTTGGTGTTCCTGCAGAGTAAATTTAAAATTTACCA
Source organism: Carlito syrichta (assembly GCF_000164805.1). NCBI lineage: Eukaryota > Metazoa > Chordata > Mammalia > Primates > Tarsiidae > Carlito > Carlito syrichta. The sequence goes on along the minus strand of NW_007252292.1, from coordinate 5,946 downwards.
GAAAAAGATTTTAGCCCAGATTATTTCACTGGTGAATTCTATTAAATACTTAAAGAAGAGACAATGCCAATTTTACATAAAAATATTTTAGAAAACATGGGAATAGGAACACTTCCCAACTCTTTGAAACCAGTGTTACCCTCTGTGGTAGGCAAAATTCTAAAGATAATCCCTCCCCTAAAATTTCCTAATTTGGTTGTTAAAATAATAATTTGGGTATTTCTGTGAGGAGATTTTAAAGAAGCACTTTTGTGTCCTAAATCAGTTGACCTTAAAATACTCAGAATTTCCAGCTGGGCTGGATATAATCACAAGAACTCTTTCAAAGCCGAGATATATGCCACTGGTAGCAGAAGAATTCAGAGATGGCTTCTGTTCTCCTTGAGGAAGCAAGGAAACAACTATGGTGTAAACTGCAGAATAAAAGTGGAAATGCTTTAGATGTCAAAAGTGACCCTCAGTCAATAGCCAGCAAGAAAATGGGGAGTTCAGCACTATATTAGCAAGCATGTAAATTCTACCAACAATCTGAGAGCTTAGAAGAGGATCCAGATGAGAACCTCAGCATCAGCAGACATCTTAATTTCAGTTTGTAAGATATGACCAGAGGATTTAGTTAACTGGCCTCTAGATCCATGAAACTGGGATAATAATCTTATGTAGTATTATCACTAAATGAGTGGTCATTTTATGGCAGTAAGAGCAAACTAAAACATTGTGATAGTAGAGTTAATAATATAAGTAGAAAAGAAATCAATATTCTTCATGAACATAGAGTCCCAAATTCCCAACTATTGTTAAATCAAATGTAACAGCATATAAAAAGGATTATGCACATAACCAAGTGGAGTTTATTCCTGGAATTCCAAGTTGGTTTAACAATCTGCATATAAAATTAAATAATTTTTTTAGCAGCATGAAAAGTAAATAACTTAGGTATAAGTGTAACAAAAGAAGTTAAAAACCTGTACACTGAATAATACTAAGCATTTTTGAAAAAAATAGAAATATCTAAATAAGTGGTGCAATTTCTCATACTGATAAATGAGAACATTCAATAGTGTTTTTTAAAATGGCAAAACTTCACAAAATGATCTATAGATTTAATACAATTCTTATAAAATTATTTCAAGCTCTATTTGTAGAAATTAATGCTATTATTATTATTCTATTAATTGACACAATAATTTTACATATTATGTAGCACAGTGTGATATTTCAACATTTAATGTGTATACAACATTTAATGATCAAATTGGAGTAATTAGCATATCCATAACATCAAACATGCATCCTTCCTTGGTGTTGAGAACATTGCAAATCTGCTTTCCTAGCTATTTAAAAATACACACTAGATTATTGTTTTATATAGTCATTCTATAATGCTATGGAACATTAGAACTTATTCTTTCTATCCAGATGCACTTTTGTTTCCATTAACCAATGTTTAGCTAGTTCCTTTTTTATTCACCCCTTCCAGCCTCAAAAAATTATTATTCTACTCTCTTCTTATATAAGATCAAGTATTTTACACTCCACATATGAGTGAGAACACGCAATATTTATCTTTCAATGCCTGACTGAGAAAGTCAATTTGCCTCTATTTGCAGATGACATGATTACATATACAGAAAGCCCTAAAAACTACACCAAAAAAAGTTAGAATTTATAAACTAATCTCTTAAAGTTGCAGGATACAAAATCCACATACAAAAATTACTAATGTTTCCAAACACCAACCAAGAGCCTGTGGAAAAAACAATCAAGGAAGAGATCTCATTTATAATGACAAAAAGAATACTTAATAATAAATTTAACACAAAATTCCTTACAGAAAACTGTAAAATACTAATAAAAGAAGTTGAAATGAGTATAAAAATTGAAAGCTATATCATGTTCATGGATTAGAAGAATTAATATTGTGAAAATGGCTATATTAGCAAAGCAATATACAGATTTAATGCAATCCCTATCAAAATACTCATAAAATTCTGTGCAGAAATAAAAAAAGAGCCTAAAAATTTATATAAAAAACCATAAAAGACCCAGAAGAGTCAGACCAATCATGAGTGAAAAAGAACAAAAGCAAAGGCATCATAATAACTGATTTCAAAATACACTGCAAAGCTATTGTAACAGATGCATAGAACAATGAAACAGAGTAGAGAACTCAAAAATAGATCTACATATTTACAGTCAACTCATTTTCTACAAAAGTGCCAAGAACATACATTAGGAAAAAATCTCTTCAATAACTGATGTTGGGAAAATTTGATATGCACATACAGAGGAATGAAACTAGATCCCAATCTCTCATATAGAAAAATAAACCCCAAATGAATAAAGACTTAAATATAAAACCTGATAGTATAAAACTACCAGAAGAAACCATGGGGGGAAATTCAGGACAGTGATCTGTGCAAATACTTGGTAAAGAAGACCTAAGGAGCACAGGCAAACAAAGCAAAAATAGACAGATGGGATCACATCAAGCCACAAAGCTTCTATACAGCAAAGAAACAGTCATCAGAGTGAAGAGGAAATATGTGGAATGGGAGCCAATATATGCACTCTACTTTTCTGACAAGGGATTACTGTCCACAATATTTAATGAACTCAAACAACTCAACAACAACAAAATGATAATAATAATCTGATTAAAAATGAGCAAATAAGCCGGGCTCAGTGGCTCAGCCTGTAATCCCACGCCTTGAGAGGCTGAGGTGAGTGGATTGCCTGAGCCTGTGGGTTTGAGACCCACCTGGGCAACTTGGCGAGACCTCATCTCTACAATAAATCAAAAAAATCAGCCGGGTGTGGCAGCACGTGCCTGTAATTCCGGCCACCCGGAAGGCTGAAGTGAAAGGATTGCTGGATCCCAGCAGGTTGAGGCTGCGGTGGCCGGGAACGGCCACTGCACTCCAGTCTGGCCGACAGAGTGAGACTCCAACTCAAAAAAAAAAAAAAAAAAAGAGCAAATAAGTTGAATAGAAATTTTTCAAAAGAAGATATACTAATGATCAATTAATTTATGAAAAAAATACTCAAAATCACTGATCATCAGAGGAATGCAAACAAAAACCACAATGCTGTATTCTTTCACCTAAATCAGAATGAAATCAACCTAAGTGTCTATGAACAGAAGAACAAAGAAATGAGTTTTATAAAATTTGTATGGAAATGCATAAAACCTAAAGTTGCCAAACTAATTTTGAAAATGAAAAACAATGTTTGAGGACATATGCTACCTAATTTCAAGACTTATTTGAAAGCTCTTATACTCTAGAGTAAACATTGGCAAAGGACCTAGAGGACTAGTTCGTAAATATTTTAGGTTTCTTGGGTCATACACTTTCTGTTAGAGCTACTCGAATTTGTCATTGTAGTGTAAAAACAGTCATAGAATTACATAAATAAATGAGTGTGACTGTGTTTTAATAAAAGATCATTTACAAAAACTGTCAGTGGGCCAGATTTGGCTAGGGAATCCAAAACATCCAGACAATATAGTCTTACTGTAGCATAGATATATAGATCGATGAAATGAAATAGAGAGCTGAAATGTACCTTTGCAGTTATAACAATTGATTTTTGATGAAAGTGCCAATGAAATTAAATAAGAAAAGCTTAGTCTTTTTAACAAATTATGTTAGGACAGTTGAGTACTATATACAAAAATGTACTTAATCCATATTTTATCCCATATGTGGAAAAACAACTTCAAAATGGATAATAGAATTAGAATAACCACAACATTTGCAGCAAAAAGTATAGAAGAAAGTCTTTTTGGTATTGGGTTAGGCAAAGATCTCTTATGTATGATTCTGAAAACAATATCTATAAAAGATAATAAATTTGACTTCATGAAAATTAAAAATATTTTCTCACTAAAAAAAGAAAGAGAGAGAGAGAAAGACAAGTCACAAATTGACATATAAGGTTTTAAATCATGTTTGATCAATAATTTATTTACAAAATACCATAAGAGAGCCCTTAAACTCAATAATAAGACAAATGCTATAATTAAAAATGAACACAAGATATGAATAGACATTTTATTTAAAAAGTGAGTGCATAATAAGCACACAGCAATACTCTACATTATTAGACATTAGGGAACTTCAAATTCAAATCATAATTAAACAACACTGTATACCCACTAGATGGTCTAATTAAAAACACTGACAATACTGAATATTGGTAAGGATGTAGATAAACTGGAACCAATTTACATTATTGTTGAGAATATTATATGATATAGGCACTCTCATAGTCTGTGTTGTGTTACTATAGCAGAATATTACAGAATGAGTGATTTATAATACACAGAAATGTACAGTTCTGGAGGCTGGAATGTCCAGTATCAAGACACTGGCAGGTTTGGTGTCTGGTGAGGGCCTGGTCCCACTTCCAAGATGGTGCCTTGAACACTGCATCCTCCGGAGAGGAGGTACACTGTTTTCCTCACGTGGCAAAGAGCCTAGAGAGAAGAACACTCTCCCCAAAGCCCACTTATTAAGGTGTTAAGCCCACCCATGAGTGTTGCTATGGTTTGAATGTTTGTTGTCTTCAAAACTCAAGCTGAAATGTAATTGCCATTGTAAGATTACTAAGAGGCAAGATCATTAAGAGGTGATTAGGTTATGAGGGTTCTGCCTTCATGAATTAAGTAATGCTATTATTAAGGCAATGGTTTTGTTATAAATCAGTGGAGCATACTACCCTCACTTTATTACCCTCACTTTGCCTTTTTGCCTTCTGCCATGAGACGATGCAGAAAAAGCCATCACTAGATGTTGGCCATCAATCTTGAATTTCCCAGCCTCCAGAACTGTGAGTCAATAAATATCTCTATATTATAACTTACTCGATGGATTGCATTATGCTATAGCAGTATAAATGGACTTAGAAATGTGTAGAGACTTTATGGCCTAATCGTCTCTTAAGACCCCCTTCCCAATACCATTACATTAGTAATTAAATTTCAAGATGAGTTTTAGAGGGAACAAACATTGAAACTATCGACACATCATCTTAGAAAACAGTTTACCAGTCCCTTTAAGAATATTCTTTTTTTTTATCAATATTTTTTATTATGGTTTTGTGGGGTATAGTTAAGTATTAGGTGTACAATTACGATTCATTCAGGCACCCTATTGATAAGAGGTGTTTCCCCATCCCCAGACAGATATTTCCTACTGTTAATCCCATCCCCCTTCCCCCTCCATAGTTTCCCAGTACCGTCAGTCATTTTCTTATACTATTACATTGAATGTTCAAGGTCCATTATATGAGTGAGAACATATGATACTTGGATCTATGTTTCTGTGAGATGTCACTCAGTATTATAGATTCTAGTTCCATCCAGGTTGCAGCAAAATTCATAATTTTGTTCTTTTTTTTATGGTTGCATAGTATTCCATCGTGTATATGTACCACATTTTTTAATCCAGTCCTCTTTTGATTGGCAACATGGCTGTTTCCAGGTTCTTGCTATTGTGAACAACGCTGCGATAAACCTACGTGTGCAGGTATCTTTTTTATAGAGTGATTTGAGTTCTTCAGGGTATATTCCCAGTAGGGGGATTGCGGGTTCATATGGGGGGTTGATATTTAGAACTTTTAGGAATTGCCACACTGCTTTCCACAGAGGTTGCACTAGTTTACACTCCCACCAACAGTGTAGAAGTGTTCCCTTTTCACCACACCCTCTCCAGCAGCTGTTATTTTTTGAGTTATTGATAATTGCCACTCTGACAGTGTGGTTTTGATTTGCATCTCCCTGATGATTAGTGAGGTTGAACATTTCTTCATGAGTTTGTTGGCTGCTTGAATGTCCTCTTTTGTGAAGTGACTGTTCATATCTTTTGCCCATTTTATAATGGGGTTGTTTATTTTTTTCTTTTCAGCACGTTTTAGTTCCTTGTAGATCCAGGATGTTAAGCC
>NW_007252291.1:189453-196089 GCF_000164805.1 Carlito syrichta | reverse complement strand
ATTAGCCAGGTGTGGTAGCGCATGCCTGTAGTTTCAGCTACTTGGAAGGCTGAGGCGGGAGGATCGCCTGAGCCCAACAGGTCAAGGCTGCGGTGGCTGGGAGCGTGCCACTGCACTCCAGCCTGGGCAACAGAGTGAGACTGCGGCTAAAAAAGAAAAAAAATTAGCCAGGCATGGTGGTGTTCAGCAGTTGTCCCAACTGCTCGGGAGATTGAGGCAGGAGGATCACCTGAGCCCACGAGGCTGTGGTGAGCTGTGATTGTGTGACTGCACCCCAGCCTGGGCAACAGAGTGACTCTGACTCAAAGAAAAAAAAAAGAGGGAAGCCTTGGGGAATGCCTGGTAGGATGGTGACAAACTTTTCTGTTTCATGGAACCACCAGCTACTTCTCAGGGCTTTTCTGTGGTTGTGCCCGGGTGTGACCAGTGAAGTACCCACAATGCACTTGGAGTAGTTTGAAAACTGCAGGGATGCAGAGTGAAGGAAAGCGTAGGGGTGCGCCCTTGCCTCATCCTCCCACGAGCTGCCCTGGCCTCCAGGCCCTGCCGGCTGAGTGAGGGGGACTCCCTGGGTCAGTGGCATCGCCTGCTTTAACCTGAACACAAGGCCCCACCCAGTACCATGGGGTGGCAACGGCTTTCTCTCAATGACGCCTTCTGTTGGTCCCAGACACACTGTCTAGCCAAAATTCTTCATTTCCTTGGTATGGATGGCCAGTTTTCAGTTCTGTTGCAAGTCTACCCCTTTTTCTAATGGCCATTTCTGGACAATTTTGTTGGGAAGGAGTGAGGGGAGACCAAGAACAAGATCAGAGAGCAGTGTGTGTGCTGCCTGTCTGCCAGCTGCTCCCAGCTGAGTGTTATGTATTCACAGTGATGACATCTGCTTGAACCTTTGACGAGAACTCAATTTCTTCCTATTCTTAACATCCTGCATTCCACGCTCTCTGGATCCTTTTTTCCTGGTTACTGCAATTCGATTTTCTGATGATTAAAGGCTCTGACGACAGGCTTCTGCATGCAAATATCAAGAGGTGGAGCAAGGGACCAGACAACCTCTGAACACTGGCTGGCTGTGCCTGGCGGGCATAACCTCATCCGTTTGAGCTGCTCTCAAGGTCCCCTTTGCTCCTCCAGGCAGAGCAGACCACACATGCCCCACCCCACCCCATTCGTACACCCACCTCCCCCACCCCGCCATCCATGAGCTCACCATGTGTGCAGACCACGTGTTCCACTCTTGGTCTGTTCTGATTTTAAGATTCCCCCCCACTTCGATTTCTGATTTTGAAACACTTAAAGAGTCATCTTCTGTGCTTTTAACATTTTATAAATTATCACGGAGAGCCTAACACAGCTAAAGCCATTCCAAGTTAATCAAGCCTCCCTGGAGTTTGGACTCTGGAGGAGATAATGCAGGTGGAAGTACTTGGAGGACAGAAAGCCCAGGGCAGTGTCAGGATGGGGTCATGAGGGCTTGGTGGCCTTCTGAAAACTTGAGGGCTAGGTCTGGAAAAGTGGCCTTTTGAAAAGTGCAAGCAGTTGCAATGGGCTCCTGAACTCAACTCTGCCAAGGCTGAGTCTTTTTTTTTTTTTTTTTTGAGTTGGAGGGTCACTCTGTCCCCCAGGCTGGAGTGCAGTGGTACAGTCATGACTCACTGTGACCTCACCTCCTGGGCTCAGGTGATCCTCCCACCTCAGCCTCCCGAGTAGCTGGGACTACAGTCATGTGTCACCACACCTGGCTACTTTTTTTCTTTTTTTTAAATAGAGATAAATTCTCACTGTATTGCCCAGGCTGGTCTTGAACTCTCGGGCTCAAGTGATTCTCCTGCCTTGGCCTCCCAAAGTGTGCATGGCTTCAAGGCTGATCGTGTGTGTGTGTGTGTGTGTGTGTGTGTGTGTGTGTGTGTGTGTGTCAGAGTTCTCACTCTGTCACCCAGACTAGAGTGCCATGGCCACTACATCTTCGACCTGCTGGGCTCAGGTGATCCTTCTGCCTCAGCCTTCCAAGTTACTGGGACTACAGGCACATGCCACCACAGTGGGTAATTTTTTGATGTCTTGTAGAGATGACATCCTGCCATGTGGTGCCCAGGCTGGTCTCTAATTCCTGGGCTCAGGCAATTCTCTCACCTCAGCTTCCCAGAGTGTTGAGTTTATAGGCATGAGCCACCACACCCAACCAAGGCTGATTCTTATTCTGAGCAAAACACCCGGAGGGGATGAGTTACATGGATGACAAGGCAAGTTCCCGCTTGTCCTTCCTGGGGAAGACCCTTGAGTCCCTGACCATCCTGTGTCATCCCATGACAAAGTAAGTGGATGCCCCTGCAAACCAGCATTTTGTTTTTAAAGATAAAGTCTCCCTCTGCCACCTAGGCTGGAATGCAATGGCATGATCATAGCTCACTACAGCCTCAAACTCTGGGATTTAAGCAATCCTCCCAGCTCAACCTCCTAAGTAGCTGGGACTTCAGGTGTGCACTGCCATGCCTGGCTAATGTTTAAATTTTTTTGTAGAGATAGGATCTCACTATGTTGCCAGGGCTGGTCTTGAACTCCTGACTTCAAGTGATCCTCCCACCTTGGCCTCCCAAGATACTGGGATTACAGGTATGAGCCACCACTCCCAGCCCCAAATGTGAATGGGTCACATATGTGTGGAGCTGGACCTTGGTCTACACACTTAGTAACTTCTCCGATTGGATTTCATGGTCTCGTGCATGTGTTTTGTTCACACACTCACAGATTGGGGCACCAAGGCTCTGAGGAGGCCCACACAGACATAACTCAGTTTTTGCTTTGACTCACTAAAAAGAAACTGGCCTGGATTTGGCAGGGCTGAACTTTTTTTTTTTTTTTGAGTTGGAGTCTCATTCTGTCACCCAGTCTGGAGTACAGTGGCATGCTCACGGCCACCCCAGCATCGACCTGCTGGACTCAAGTGAGCCTTCCACCTTAGCCTTCCAGGTAGCTGGAATTACAGGTGCGCACTACCACATCCGCCTAATTTTTTAATTTATTGTAGAGACGAGGTCTTGCCAAGTTGCCCAGGCTGGTCTCAAACCCCTGAGCTCAGGCAATCCTCTCATCTCGGCCTCTCAAAGTGCTGGGATTACAGGTTTGAGCCACTGCGCCCGGCCAGGGCTTAACTTTTACTGGATGATGGATACCTTCCACAGAGTGGTCTCCAACCCTGAATGACCTGATGTTGGGGAGTTCCGTCTGAGTTGACTGGGGGCCAGGGCCACATCTCTGCTGACTCCTGAGAAGGACCAACAGCTCCACCATCAGGCCTACAGGGAAGAGCTAGTTCCCACCATAAAATATCAGAGCCTGGGCAGTAAGCCTAGAGCTGGGGACTTGGTAGTTATTGGATTAGGACTTCGAGTTTATTGAACATTAAACACCCAGTGGATTTTAACTGTGCACCTACTATGTGCCAGGTGCCATTCTTAGCATTGGGGTACAAAACAGAGCAGGTTAGCGAAGAGAGATAGATGATAAACAAGCAGAAATAAATGCATAAGAGTGATTCAGAGTCAGGCGCAGTGGCTCACGTCTATAATTCCATCATGTTGGGAGAGGGAGGTGAGAGGATTGCCTGAGCCCACGGGTTCAAGACCAGACTGGACAACTTGGCGAGACCTCATCTCTACAATAAATTAAAAAATCAAGCCAGGCTCAATGGCTCAGCCTGTAATCCCAGCACTTTGGGAAGCCGAGGCGAGTGGATTGCCTGAGCCGCGGGTTCGAGATCAGCCCCAGCAACTTGGCGATAACTCATCTCTACAATAAATTAAAAAAAAAATAGTGCACCTATAGTTCCTGCTACTTGGACGGCTGAGGCAGAAGGATCACCTGAACCCAGCAGGTCGACACTGGGGTGGCTGTGAGTGTGAGTGTGAGTGTGCCACTGCACTCCAGCATGGGTGAGAGTAAGACTCCAACTCAAGGCAAACAAACAAACAAACAAACAGAAAAAGAGTGATTCAGAGAGCAATGGAACCATGAGGATAACAAAGCAGGCTGAAGTGACAGAGAAGGGCTCGGTAGCTATTGTAGATGGTATGCTCTGAGGAAGCCTTGGACAAGATGCTAGACCCAAAAGAAGCCAGACAGGCAAAGGTCCTAGGGTATGTGTCCCAGGACAAGCACAAGGCCTGCAGGGTGAGTGAGCTGGGTATATTCTTGGAACAGAAGGAAGACTCAGGGGCTGCAGATGGGTGGGCAAGGGGGTGCGGTAGGGAATGCAGCAGAGGAGAAAGCCTATGCTTCAGGGTAGCTACCCTGCCTGGGGTGGCCGGCTATGGTGGTCAAGGAGACATCAGTGGCCCTGGAGGGTGAGCCCAGGCTCACTGAGAGGCAGTGGAATGTGCTTCTCTGTCTTCTGAGTTCTCTCTCTCCTCACACTTCCGACAGTCTTTGATAGTTGGAACCTAGTCTTCTCCTGTCGTGACGAGCTCCAGGAAGGGTCTGAGCCAGTGCCAGGAAGGAGGATGGTGGCCTGCAGGAGGCTGGGGTTGGCTGGGCAACTTGGCGAGACCTCATCTCTACAATAAATTTAAAAATTAAGCTGGGCTCAGTGGCTCAGCCTGTAATCCCAGCACTTTGGGAGGCTGAGGCAAGTGGATTGCCTGAGCCTGCAGGTTCGAGACCAGCGAGTTTGAGCCTGCAGGTTCGAGTGGGGAGTGGTCAGACAGAGACAGCTGAGCAGTGGTGGGGCCAGAGGGCTAGGGGAGGCCCATGGGGCATGCGCTAGCATAAGGTAACATGTCAACAGTCCCCAGGGGATTCCAGGAGTACTTGGGAAGGCTGAACTTCCCAGAGTTGAGTGTGGTGGAAATAGGTGCTCCTGGGACTTGTGCCCACCAGGTAGACCCAGCTGGGGAGGCCGGGGTGTGCTGACAACATGACCAAGCCAGAGTGTCCTCAGGCAGCCAGGTTCCTAGCTGAGCCCAACCCATAGGACTGCTGGACTGGGGACCCTGTAGGTTGTATTTGTTGGCAATGGTCCATTAGGGGCTTGGACTTTTATGCAGAAGGAGGAGGCATGAGAATTTCTTTTATTTACTTTTTTCAATCATGGTACAAAATGCATTGAGCATCTATTATGTGCTAGGCACTGTTGTGGGCACTAAGGATATAATGGTGAATAACATGGGCAAAAAAGTCCTGACCTCACAAAGCTTCTGTGTATATGTGTACATGTGTGTACACACATTAGCAAGGAGAAACATCCAGGAGGGGAGGAAGTGAATGAAGAGGGAGGGGTTGGAGTGGCTGTCTCACACCCTAGCCCGAGGAACGGACTGAGAACCTTCATGGGAACAGGTATCTGGCCAGAAGCTGAAGGTGCAGGGACACTCTGGACACCTCTCTGCCCCCACGAAGTCCAGGTGACAGCAGGTGGTATGGAGCTGCCACCTCCAGGTCTCTACAAGCCACAGCGGCTTTCACAGCCTGTGGACTCTGGGCGCCACCAGCCCAGACCAGCAGGCCCACGGCATCAGGGGAGGCCTTGGGTGCCGCACAGCTTCAGAGGCCACGGCAGTGCTGGGCCCTGCTGAGAGAACACGTGGGTAGCGGCTGACTGGAGAGAAGGCTCAGACAGGGAGGCTTGTGGGGCGCCTGGAGGCTGGTGCAGAGGTGCTAGGGAGGGGGTAGCCGAGCACCCGAGGTGCTGCAAAGGGTTTCGTGGTTTGGACATGACTGATACTGTGGCCGTCTTGGCACTTACAGGCTATGGAGGCTGGGGCCGGGGGACCGAGAGATGCAGGCGCCTCTGCAAACCAACATTCTGTAAACACTCCGTGGAGATGGAGAGAAACAGATGTTCTGCTCATAAACACTGCAAATATATTCCCTTGCGTGAAAAATGAGGGCTTGATTGCGTGTGTTTGTTACATACTTTTCCCAACTAGAACATGCATCGGGAGGCGTATTAAACTGTTGGACTATTAGACAACAAAATCAATGTCTCCTTCCAGGGGGGGATATTCCCCTGTGTGATTTGATTTCATTATTTCAGCTGACTGCAGCTGCTGACTTCAGGGCTGTGTCCTGGCTGGGCTGCAGTGGGCACCAGGCCCATGGCGGCGCTTCTGAGTTATGATGCTTTCTGAGAAAACACTCAGCGGAACCATTTAGGGACTGGTAAGTAGTATTTTAAAATTTCCACTCGAGGGCACTGCCCACTCCAACAGGAGTGAGGTCCTTTACACCCTGCCCCTTCTGCGAGAAAGCTCGGTTGGAGCCTGAGTTAACCCACTCCCCCTTCTGCTTAATCCTGAGGGCTCACCCCAGGCTGCTCACATGCTGCTCAGCCTCTTAGTGTGGCTCCACCGAGAGACATCTGGGTTCTTACTCAGAAGTCATCAGTACTGGTGTAAGCTAAAGGTAAACAGTCTGGGCACAGTGGCTCATGCCTGTAATCCCAGCACTTTGGGAGGCTGAGGTAGGAGGATTCCTTTTATTTTATTTATTTATTTATTTATTTATTTATTTATTTATTTAATTTATTTTTTTTTTCCCTCCCCTCCCCCTTATTTATTTATTTTTTGAGTTGGAGTCTCACTCGGTCGCCCAGACTGGAGTGCAGTGGCCGCTCCCGGCCACCAAGCCTCGACCTGC